>NC_027756.1:14562569-14563977 GCF_000695525.1 Brassica oleracea var. oleracea | reverse complement strand
CACTTTCAACTTCAGCGAGTAGGATGTAATCATCGAAACGCTTTGGTTTTCTGATGTTACGACCATATCTTGATGTTACACGCGGGTCTTGGTTTGCATCGTTATTCTCTACTACTTGCTCTTGTTCATCTGCGTCTGCAGCTTCTTCTTCTTCATTATTGTTTTGCTCTTCGTGTTGTTGGTGATCTTGATGCTCATCACCATCTCCTTCTTCGGTAAAATCGATATGAGGAAGCTTGAATGATCCTGGTTCTTCGTCCACGTTTGTTGATAGTGTGTACGATGCGGTGAGATGTCTAGTTACATCGTTTTCTTCACAAAAACGAATGAACTCAGAATATGTGAACTCTCCTCCTCTATCGGTGCGAAAAGTCTTGAGTTGTAGCTTCATTTGATTCTCCACGTACTCCTTGAACTTTTTGAACCGATCGAACGCTTCACTCTTCTCTCTTAGCAACATCGTCCACATATATCTTGAGTACTCATCAATTAAGACAAATACATATCTATTGTTTGCTGGTGTTGATGGTGATATCGGACCGCACAAGTCACCATGTACCAACTCTAATGCGTGTGATGCTCGATACTTTGCTTTACGCGGGAAAGACTTCCGAGTTAGCGCTGCACACATATTTCTCGTGTATCACTTGAGGCATCCCTACTACCATCTCCTTGTCTACCATATTCTTCATGACTCCAAAGTTCACATGTCCTAGCCGTGTATGCCACGTCCATGTAACATCAGTTTCTTGTATTTGAAGACACTTCGGATATTCAACCTCCATTGGCGTCTTGTACAATCGGTTTGGTTGCCTTGTGGCTTGTACTAATAGCCTTCCACGGGGATCTTTCAGCATCAGTAAGTCTTCTTTCATATTAACCTCACAACCCATCTCGGTTGCTTGTCCAAGACTTATGATATTGTGTTTAAGACTTGGGATGTAGTAGATATCTTTGAGTGATCTTCTCTCCCCTGTTTTTCCGATGAACGTGGTCGAACCTTTCCCAACAATCTCGACGTTTGATCCATCACCGAATTTGACTTTGCCTTTGATGCTCTGCCTTTGATGCTCTCATCTAGGTTTGAGAAGAACTCTCTCTTTCCTGTCATATGGTCACTTGCACCATTGTCAAGGTACCATATACTCGTATTTCCATCGCATTCATCAAACCTCTTAGGAAACACTCTCTCTTCGTTGAGGAATACTACTTCATGCATATATAATGCATCTGCTTCTTGTGTTTCCGTTAGGTTAGCTTTTTCTCTTGGTCGTGTAGGACAATTGAAGTACCCCATCTTGTTGCATCTCCAGCATTTAACCTTGGAGTAGTCCTTCTTGGTCTTGTCTGAAGCTTCTCCTCCTTGGTTATGACCATCAGAACCATTAGACCTTCCTCGTCCTCTTCC
>NC_027756.1:14559805-14562280 GCF_000695525.1 Brassica oleracea var. oleracea | reverse complement strand
CCATCGTTACTCCCTGGATCAATCGTATTCCAAACTTCGTATAAACGAAGCATCACTTTCATTCGCATTGACCATACGGTGTAGTTGGTCGATGTTAGCATCGGATATCGTATGTCCTTCTTCATCTCAAGACCTTTATCACGTGCTTGAGAGTCGTCTCCCATGTTTTGATCGAAGTTACAACTCCTCTTGTAAACGACCTTCGAAACCTGGAGCTCTGATACCAATTAAAGTTGCACAAACACAAAGATTATAAGAACTTCTCTTCTTATTAGATTTAGAAACTCTCTCAAAACTAAACCTTTCAATGTGTTTCTTTTTGTATGCAGTAGCAAAAGTTATATAGGTGAAAAAACATACGAAACAGAAAGTAGAAAGGAAAAAAAAGGAAAGCCTGTCAGACAACCGTGCGACCACCCCGGAGAGGTGAAGACCTAACCGGATAACGATCCTCTACAGCGCAGAGACTCATAGGAGAATCGTAGCCGTTAACCACACTCAGATCGCACGGCCATGATTCATCAACCAGGTTTAGGGGCCTGTCTCCTTAGAAATCAAGGATACAGAGGTACGAGCCTATAGAACAGATCTTGTTCAAGTAAGGTCGTGACCTCTACCTTCGACTCTGCTCTTTATAAACGGCTTGACTTCTCTGTTTGTTAACGATGTGGGATGTAATAAACAACATCGTACGCTAAATACGTCGTCGTTTTTCTCCCCATAATGACCTATTTCCAATACGCGATCATTTCCCCCCTCAGAAAAAAACTAATACCAAATACAGTAAGCAGATGAAAGAGACTGAAACAGCTGTTTCTTCTTTGAATAATCTCTTCTGAGCCCGTGATTGCGTTTCATGATAAGTTTCCGGTAGATAAGTTTGTGACGACACTTCATGCTCTGTCTCCACAGCGGCGAAGCTCTTGCCCCAGAAGTTCGTAGTCTCGTTCGCTCTCAATCGACTGATTCCAATTCTGCGTAATAATGCGGAAAGCACTTGGGCTGTCGGATAATTTCTCAAGAAGCAAACCCAAGACTTTGGTTCTTGTCAAGCCAAAGATACTACTGGACAATCTAGAAACCATTCTTGGTGGATTAACTGGTTGTTGTTAACAGAGGTGATCACAGATTTGTATCGTCATTGCCAAGCTAACATGACAGACTCAACTATGACTCATAGTCTATGAGATAACATATCTTTCACTTGAAAATTCACGTCAAGTACTTTGCACCCAAACACTTGTGATCCGTTGTGTTCCTTGGATGTCAGTACCAATTACCAAACATCCTTACCATATAATGTCTGGCTGCTTCAGTCTTGGGAGTTATGGCTATATCAGAATAACCAAAAAAAAAATGGAATATAGCCAGATTATTGTTTACAAGAATCTGCTTCAGTCTCTACAGTTTATTTTCTATGTTTTATCCGCCTATAGAATCTAATGCAATCCTCTAGCAAACTTTTGTAGTTATGCTCTGTTTCGCTGCTTACTTGCATTAGTCTTCTCTATGGTTAATCCTTATTGTCTGGTCTTTTATATTTCTCTCAGGATATTTTATGGAAAGGGTATATTATGGGTCATTATTGGTATAAAACTTGTTCTAGACCTTGCCTCCAGGATGCTAATAATAGCACACATAATCCAGTAGTGGTTATTGATGGAATGGAAAATGCTCATTTTGGTGGAATGAATTGCTGACTCAAAAAGTGAACTTGGAAATTTTTAAAAGTGATAGAGTTTCCTTGGAGGTCAAGGAGGTGTGGTGTTAATCTGTACGCAACCTCAAAACAATAAACTTTTGTAGACAGGAAATTTTGAGTTATTAAGAGCTAAAAGACCCAAGAAAGCTATTGCTTGATGCCTATCTATCTAGGCTGATATTACTGTTGTCGATTTGGTATTCTCATGCTTTCCTTAACTTGTCTTGTCAGCTTTCGGATACTGCCACCGAATTGAACCGATTAGTTATTCCGTTTGGTTCAGTCTTAACTCTTGAGAAAACAAACATGTTAAATTTTGGTTATTTGTAATTTTTGGTTAATTTTGGTTTAATTTGTAAAAGTTTGGTTCAGTTTGATCCTGTGTCCACTTCACGGTTGCTCGTGAGTTTTTGATATGCCTTTTTTAAGGTTCCACCCAAACAGTTCATTTTACAATCTAGGGTAGAAAACTGAGTATTTGTTGTATAATGTCAATTAGTTTTGAATCATAGCATCCCAGAGTTCACATATTTTCTTCTGCTCGTAATTCTACTAAGAAAGAAAATTATAAGTTGAGAATCAAAACGGCAGGCAGAAAGTAACTATCTAGATTCTTGTCTGAATGAGTTTGTGTAGAAGCCGGATAACCAGACTGAATAAACGAAATAATAAAAGCGATATGTTAAGGAAATAAACGATCGTAAAGAGCGAATACAAGAACGATAAAAAATCGTATTCGCAAATGAACATGGAGTCGAGATATAATCTCTTTC
>NC_027756.1:14558109-14559728 GCF_000695525.1 Brassica oleracea var. oleracea | reverse complement strand
GAAAACTGCATGACGTTTTTATTTTCTAGACAAACTACTTGTCGTTTCAAAATAAAATGGATGTGGCTTTTGAGAATTTAAATGGCAAAACGTTGAACTTAACTTGGTCCAAAAAGATTATTCTTATTGGGCCAGAGGCCCTCCACCAAGACCAAGCCCAAGCCCAAGCCCACGCCCACGCCGAGCCGAGCCGAGCCGGCCGGACGGCGGCGGCGGCGCGCACGTGGGGAGCTCTCTCTTCCACTGAGCTGTTTAACCACTCATAATACAAGAGCTTATATATATTACTCAACTTTTCTTCTCCCAGCCGATGTGGGATGTTGTTTCACCTCTTCTTTCATTTAAAATAAAACCACCAATTGGTCCATTTATATTCACATTTTCCCAATTAATTTTGAAGCCCATTGGCCTTAATTAATTGATCCAACAATCCCCCACATGAATAGAAATTACTCTTCTAAACATATGCAGACTAAATGCAGACTCGAAAGACTCTAAAACTAAACATATTCTAATCCTGACTAGACTAGACAGACTTATCGAGAGTGTTTGCGAAAAATTCACTGTGTTTGAGTTGGTGGCATTTTTAAGCCTTGAACCACTCATAGTTAATATCTGTCGGGTTTAATTTACCAGAAAGTGAACATGATGTCTTGAACCAACCGGTCTTTTATGTAAATCGAGACAACATGCATAACGCAGCTTCATTTTCTCATAGAACTTAGTTCTCTATTGTGTTCATTGTGGCCCTGAACTATTCATGGTTTTCATGAGTGAACTTAGAGAATATAGTCTTGCATTCATTCTCCTAGAAACGGTCTCATTTCACACTCATTAGGTGATTGACCATGAAAAATATTGAGTAGTACCCCGCTTAGAAGCTATGGAATCATTAAAAGCTTATGCTTATCCTTCACACATTTGTTAGCACTTTTATCATCTTAGGAGCTGGGAAGAGACTACTTTGTCTCAAGTGCTTTGGTTAGATTCTGTTTGATTTTGTTTTCCCTTTGAACCTACGTCTTGGGATCTCCAGTCATGATAGGTAGGGTTACAATCAAGCATCCTCATTCGTTATAGGCTTTAAACCCATTCCTTTTGATGATTTAGCAACAACATCTCGTGGCAAACCTTTAGTAAATGGATCCGCTAGGTTGTCAGCCGATTTGTTGTAGTCTATTGTGATTACACCAGTTGAGATAAATTGTCTAATGGTTTTATGTCGTCTTCTAATGTGACGATATTTACCATTGTAGAAATTCTTCTGAGCCCGAGCTATTGTTGATTGACTATCACAATGTATGCGTATAGCTGGCACAGGTTTCTCCCAAATCGGAATATCTTCCAAAAAATTTCTAAGACATTCGGCTTCTTCTGCTGCTTTGTCTAAGGCTATGAACTCAGATTCCATGGTAGATCTGGCTAACACTGTTTGTTTGGTAGATTTCCATGATATTGCTGATCCTCCTAGTGTAAAGATGTATCCACTCGTGGATTTTGAGTTTTTAGAATCTGATATCCAGTTAGCATCATTGTATCCTTCTAAAACTGCTGGTCTTTACCATAGTGAAACCCAAAATCTTTGGTGTAACGCAAGTAATTGAGTACCCTCGTTATAG
>NC_027756.1:14540678-14557588 GCF_000695525.1 Brassica oleracea var. oleracea | reverse complement strand
CTATGCATATACATCCACTTCCGCAACTCGAAATAGTCCCAGAGCCAACCATTTTTTTTCTTTCACGTTTTTTGTTGTTGGTGTGTTTAAAATGATGTTTAAACATCCATATTTATAGGAAATTTCGAATCTAGTAGTTGTAATTTTCCTATGAATTTACGACGAAAATTAATTAGGTGGCAAAAAAAAACGTGTAACACCTACAAAGTTGGGGGATTCAAAATTTCCTCGCTAAATACACGTAAACTATTTCCTCGTAAATAACACGCGAAGTTTACGTCGTATTTACGAGGAAATAGTATTTCCTCGTAAAATACTCGTCAAATTACATCCACTTTACGACGAAATGCTTCTGTCGTTACATTACGAGGAAATAACGATGACTTTAGTTTTCCACGTAAGTTTCTCGTAAAATCGACGTAAATTTACGAGGATTGTTTTTCCTCGTTAAATTTCCTCGTAAAGCATGTGTTTTCTTGTAGTGTAGAAAGCAATCCGAAAAGTGTTATGAAACAAATAAGAAACGTTTCGCGGAAGGGCTATAAAGCAAATAGCAACGTTTCACGGATAAGCATATAGCAAATCGCAAACATTGTTTGAATGAAACCATAACAGGTTTGTATGAATCGTATATGAATAAACGTTTTTCGGTAGTGCTACAGATCAAAACGCAAATCGTTTATGATATAAATTACAAACGTTTCGCGGAAGTGCTAGAAAGCAAATCGCAAACACGGTTCCAAAACGTGTTTTAATAGATCGTTTTTCAATCCGATCAAACGCTTTAGATAGAAAGCGAAATAAGAGTTAAGATTGTGGAAGCCGGAAAACCGGATCAAAAGAAACGATATAATATATACGATGTTAAGGAAAATATATAGAAGATTCGAAACCTAACGAAAACGAAACCATGGAGGCGAGACGAATCTCTTTCCTTAACTCTTAATATTCGCTCCGTTAGTGCGACGGATCTGTACGAATAGGAGTCCCAAGATAAAACCACAATAGGTTATCACGCGGCACTCGTGAAGAACCTCTAACGAACTAATATTTCTACGAAACACTCTCTAGACTTACGCTATAGGATTTGCTGGTTTTTATTGTGAAAAACGTTAAGAAATGAAGAAGAGAAGAGGCGATATTTAAAGAGACAGAGAAAACCCACTTCCCGCAACAGCTGCTGCACGTGGGCGAGAATCTCGCGGAGATCGAGGGAAGTTGAGTTACGAAACTTATTCCCCAAGACTCTCTCTTAACTCGTTAAAAAAATTTTGAGAGGATAAACTGCATGACGTTTTTATTTTCTAGACAAACTGTTTGTCGTTTCAAAATAAAATGCATGTTGTTTTTGAGAATTTTGAGAATTTAAATGGCAAAACGTTGAGCTTATCTTGGTCCAAAAAAAATATCACCGAGACCCGAGCCGGCCGGACGGCGGCGGCGCACGCGCGCGCAGGGAACTCTCTCTTCCACTGAGCTGTTTAACCACTCATAATACAAAAGCTTATATATATTACTCAACTTTTCTTCTCCCAACCGATGTGGGATGTTGCTTCACCTCTTCTTTCATTTGAAATACAACCATCAAGTGGCCCATTTATATTCACATTTTCCCAATTAATTTTGAAGCCCGTTAGCCTTAATTAATTGATCCAACAGTTTGAGATTCAGAAGACACAGAGCTCAAATGCCATATATCTACTACAACATTCTAATAAACATGGCTCCAGGGCAGAATTACATATATATGAAAAAGCAACAATTGTGTGATCGTTTTGAGCATGTGATATGTTTCAACTGAAAAAAGTAAAGCCTGTCAGACAACCGTGCCGACCACTCCGGAGAGATCAAGATCTAACCGGATAGCGATCCTCTACAGTGCGGAGCCTCCGAGGAGAATCACAACCGTTAATCACACTCAAGTCACACGGCCATGATTCATCAACCAGGTTTAGGGGCCTGTCTCCTTAGAAATCAAGGATACAGAGGTACGAGCCTATAGAACAGATCCTGTTCAAGTAAGGTCGTGACCTTCACTTCCATCTCTCTGATATATAAACCGTAAAAGTTCCCTGTTATTTGACGATGTGGGACGAAATAAACAAAACCTCACATACTCTATACGTTGCCGTTTCTAAGCTCAACGCACTAATGCCACATACGTCATCGTTATAGTTAACTCAATCTACTAAAATAACTCAAAGCCATCTCTGAATCTATCCGACCTGATGCTAGTCCACTTGAAAAAGCCAGAGATAACATTTTTTAGCTAACTTAACTGATTCTATAGTTTGGTCAAACACAGTAGATTAAAAATGTCACTCAATTATAAGGTTATTGTGTTAGGACTTGTTTCGTTCGCAGATGGATCTTGCTCTTGCCAAGATTATGAAAGTATTTATATTATGCAATTGCAGGGAACTCCTAACATTCATAAAAATTCTGGTAGTAAGTGGTGATGATGATTCTTCTCTCCTGACTTCCTTTGGTTACTCGTCTTCTGGATCTAGGGCTATTAAGGTTAAAAATCCTTGAGAAGTAGATGCTGTAGCCGATGCACTGTGTTCTGCCATCATAATGATTGATTTTGTGAAACAATTACGTCATGGAAGTAACACTGTCGCTACATTAGTACAGATAATGTGGCATCATATTGGTGTTTTCACATGAGTTGGAGAGGTCTGAGTTATAGGGTCGTTTCCCTTTCTCCTACTTTTCAGAAAACTACTTTGAGAAAACTGCTGAAGATCGAGCAACAAAGCTATATTTCTTTGAGTAAGTGGATTAAACCGTGTAAGAGATCTTGGAGTAGCGTTGTCTGAACACGGTTACTTTACAAGCTGGCAAACGATTGTGTTGCAGGCGGATATGATAGATATGATAAATGCTTGGCTTGCAAGAAACTAACTTTGGTTTTGAACATAAGCCGAATCTTGCAGATCACGTGACAAAAACTCTTTTCCTGTTAAAACCAAATAATCATGTATTGACTCTCTCAACTTCAATCTTAATTTTACCAATATACTATAAAATGAGAATGGAAGCTTTAAGAAAAAAAAAAGGAGAAAATCTGCAAAAAGAGCAAAAAAGCGATGAAGCAAAACTCAGTAATAAATATTATCCAAACGGGCAAAAGCTGTTCAGAGCCTTAATCAACTGTAGTCCACGTCATATCATTCTCAAAGATCCAATGACAAACTTCAATCCTACCCGGACCAGACCCTAGAGCCAAAAACGCTCCATGACTTGCACTCCACGCTGACGTGTCAATATGACAAATGGCAATACCATGGTTGGGAAAACGGTTTATTGATGCCCTCACTATAGAACCAGAGAAAATACATACCCAAACAATATTATCGTGCCAAAACATTCCTAAACTAAATAGAAATTTGAATTGCATACATAAACTCATAATAAATAGCTAAAACATGTCTCGTAACTGACACGTGTCAGTCCATTTTAAAATGTATTGATTTATTTTTTTAAATTATTATCTTTTATAGTGAATTCTTATACAACTAGGTGTGGCCTCACACTTTGTGCAAGCTAATATATATTCTTAATATTTTTTTTACGCTGATGTATTTAATTAGATATAAATATTCTTTTGTGTGATTTCGGTCTTTATTAACCAAATCTCAATTGCTTATTGTGTGGAAATATTTTTCTTATTGTTTATACATGATTTTTTTATCTCGAAATTTAATCCCAAGTTTTTTTTAATATTAAAGAGTCTAATTTTATAAATTTTGGTTTAAATGTAAGCGCATTCAATATGAAAGAACAAATCTTTATTTTAGTAGTACAGTTCTTGGCTAAATAGAACTATGCAGAGAACTTGAGTAAAACTCAATAATACATATCACTGTAATTTTCATGATCAGTTTTAAGAAATCTGATACTTGGTTTGCATACCAAAAATGTGCATGTTGAACATGTATCACTAAATATTTAAAATTTAAGTAAGCGTCATGTCATAAAAATAAAACAATATTAAATTAAACTCTGAATAAAATTTACATTGTGTCACGAATAGTTAAACATTTTTTTGCTGCAATGAGATATTTTAAAGGTTCAACATTCACAACTTCGCCAGTAATATCTAAAACACAAAACATTAGAATGAAGAACTCGTGAACAAACATATCATAAATTGAATACATCAATAAAAACAAAATATGATATAGAAAATTCACCGACTAGACATTCCTTTTCATATTGACGTCCCAATATTTATTTAAATTTCATGAAATATTTATTTTTTTTTAACTCTTTTGAAAAATCATCACAAGGTATGATTTTGCTTGTTCTGTAGAAGTTCATCTTAAAAAGCAGAGGAGACGTTCTATATTTTATTGTATAATCACCGAAAGTGAAATTATGCAGAATAAACGAATCCCCTTGACATAACTTAGATCAGAAATTACCAAAAAAAGTCGCCAAAAGAATATTTATCAATAGAAGCATGAGTCCCTAATTCCCTAAAAATTAAATTTCAAAATAATTGACTAACACCAAATCATATAATTAATGTGAATCAATAATGAAATAAATTAATATTTATGATGGTATCAACCAACACCAATCCAGTTGAAACAAATTTTGATTTTTTCATAATTCTAAACTATCAATACTTTTACTCTAATTTTATAGCAATATTTAGCTGACTCAATATCTCCAATAAGAAAAGGTGAAACATGCTTCTTTTTCAAAAAGACAACGTTTGAAGTGTTTCATATTATTTAAAGATGAAGTTTTGAAAAGTTTTATGTGCATTTATCATCAAACGTATGATGAGAATATACACAATCATAGCATAGAGTCGGCAAACTATAATAATAGATTATTAAGATGGATACTAAGATAAAGTCGGCATCATAATTCTATGTATTAGGATTTACATACTACTATAACTATAATATGACATAGATTAAGATAAATATCACTTACACATTATTTATACTAACATTAAGCTATAAACTATATTAAAAGATAGATTATGTTCCACATCCAGTAACAAATATGATTTTAAAACAGAATAATAAGAATTGATCATAACTCGTCAAAATTACAATTTATATATATATATATATATATAATTAAAAATCTTGAAATAGTTATATTATTTAAATTAATAAATTAATGACTCAGCTAAAAATTATTAATAAATTAATGATTCAGCTTAAACCTAATTAAAACATGAAAAATAAGCAAAATTACCTAAAATCATGGAAATCATGACAAATAAGCTAAATCACTTCATAAATAATAGTATAGATAGTTGGACATATACGTTTTTGATATTAAAAAAAGAAGTTCATATACATTTTAAAATTGTTGTTCTCATAATTTATAAATCAATAAATTTATTTTTGTATATATAACACTCTACTTATGATACTAATTGATTTCTAGACTTGTAATTTGTAAACATATGAACACTCCACGTTTGTATAGTTGATTGCATAATAGGTAAATTACGTATTTAAAGTGTTGCAGATAACTATGTAATTAGCTAAATAACATTCTACTAGACGGTATTTGTAGAACAATAACAAAATTCTATTTTACCAAGAATCAGACAACAAAATATGTTTTATATGTGTGATTGTATGTTACATTCATCATTTACATTTTTTTATTTTTTGGTTTATTAAATATTTTTATTAATGTTTCAAATAATCTAAAAATATTAAAAGTCCAGATATCGACCAAAAATCTATGATAAAAAGACGATATATTTGTTTTTTTGTTATATTTTAGCAAAAATGCCATGAATTATTATAGTTTGACAAATTTATTCTCACCACACAATCAAAGAAAACATATAACTTAAAGCATAGAAATCAAACACACCAAAACAGTAATTGTAAAATTAATTTGGCTTTATGCCACGCCAAAATATTTCAAAAGGGCTTCCGCATCTTCACCAGGTATTTACGATTTGAAATCGAGGGATTCGTCGTTATAAATATCCCACCATCTCTTGACCAACATTTTGACATCTTCTCTGTCCATGTAAGCTTCTTCTCCAGTGAACTTCCATGGCTTGGATCCCTACCATTATTCACCAGTAATACTTATAAAAAGGATGAAAGTTTCAGAATCAAGGCATGTATGTAAGCAATAGAGAGTACTTACAGGTGCACAGTAATGAATAACTTTGACATTCTCCAGCTCCACATTCTCCGGGTGGCGCCAAAGTACAGACATAATCAGGTTGTAAACCAATGGAATCGGTTTAAAAACTTTCTCGAAGAACACATTGAGAAAATCCTGCCAAAATCCCACGTACCAATTCATCATCATTCAAATCAGTGGAAAATAATATTTCATATCTTTTATTTTCTCAATAACCGAGTATGATTTTAACATTTACGAAAACATGTTTGCATCATTTTAATCTGATTTTTAATTGTATCATATAACTCACTTGTTCTGCAAATTCTGAAGGTGGTGTGACCTTGAGAGTCTGGAGGAGGCTCTCATATGTAGAGAGGTTAGGCTCAAACACAAACATTCCAGCGTTGTAGTACAGTGGAGGAGGAGATTCCATCTCGACCGGCCACTTCACCTTTTCCGGGCACTGCTGGCAGTATCCAATTTTGTATTGGGGCGTGTGGCTCCATGTTTTCTCACAGAAACAGCCTATAACGCCATGCAAGTAACCATCTGGCAAATCAAAGAGCTCGTCTATATTGTCATAGACTTGAATATCCGCGTCAAGGAACACTACCTTGTTGTACTCTATAAACTACAAGTTTAAAGTAAATCAGAAACTTAGAGTTCAACATATATAAAAAAAGTGCTCTGGTTTTCAGTTTGTAATGCTTTAGACATGCTTACGTTCCAAATACGAAGCTTCGAGTAGTTAATAATGTAATAGTCCCTTGCATAAGAGACCTGGTCGTCCGGAGGATATACAGGCTCGATCTCACGCATTATACAGGCTTGAGACCTCAAGATCTCTTTATGTTCCTCAGGCACATCAGGCATCACAGCAACAACGAGAGGGTAAGCACTTTTAACCTTACGCAAACCCTTTGCTAGACCCACTACACCCTTCACATACTCTCCATTACCTGCCAGGAATGTCATATAGGCTCTTTGTTGATGGGCATTTTGCTTTAAAATGACTGGATCCATGGGAATGGATGGGGCCATTTGGAACAAGGAATGTTAGGTTGGGTTTGGAAGTATTTAAAATAGGAGTCTGTTTTCAGATGAAGCTTGTCTGTGCCAACTTGTGACGTTGGCCTCTGAATTATATACACTTATGTTACTGATGAAAGTTAGCACCAATTAAGTCACATATAGAAATGTAAAACTGTGGTGACACCTTATTGGTCCATATGTCATTCATATATCATGAAAAGAAATTTTTGAAATGTATTTGTACATACCTTTTTTTGACGTTGGTCCTTATTGTAATTTTTTCCATACCTTTTTTGCTTATTCTAAGAATGTACAATGTAAGAAATTTTTGAAATGTATTTGTACATACCTTTTTTTGTTAGCATATTCTTAAGAAAAAAAATATTACCAAAAAAAAAATATATATTTCTAGTTTTAACAGTTGACCATATTTACTTTATATATTATAATGCAATATTGCACTTTAAAATTTCATATCAATATTTACAGGAAATATATATTAATATAGATGATTTTACATATGCACTTCGAAGTACATTAACCGCAAAAATCAAAGCGTAAAACAGTATTAAGTTTGTAATAATAAAATTTGGGGGAGAATTCATTTGTTATATATTAATAAAATAACAAAAGTTATGTTGAAGATAATTAATCCATAAAATAATTCCTCCTACATAAAGAGTAGGACGTCAGTTTTCTTTTCTTGCCTAGACGATTTCCGATACCGAATCATTGGGCCAGTGACCCATAATCAAGACATGATGCAATGGGAACCATGATTTTTGGAGTCATAATTAGGGAAAAATTTAATCTGATGTATACTTTTGGTTTGTTTGAATAATCTGTAGGGATTTAGTGAAATGCAATGGTAAAGGGATTGTTAATAACCTTTTGCTGCTCGGTTTCGATCCGCCTTCGGAGAGACTATTTAACAAATGCAAAAGTTCCCGGCAAAGAGGTGAACAACTCATTTTTCTATATTCAAAAAAAAAAAGGAAATTCATTTTCAAATGATTCGGTTTACAAAAATATCAAATTTTAGTTTTAAATAATATTAGATTATTATTTGTGAAAAGTCTCTATTATCCTTAATGAATAATCTATACTATTATTTATGAAGTGATTTTGATTTCTTGTCAACTTCTCCACAATAATAGGTGATTTTGCTTATTTGTCATTGGTTATTGCTTATTTGTCATATTTTCCATAATTTTAGGTAATTTGTTTATTTGTATGTTTTAATGATTTTAGTTTTGCTTATTTGTCATATTCTCCATAATATAGGTTATTTATTTATTTTTCATGTTCTTTATAATTTTAATTGGTAATTTTATTTATTTTATTTATTTTTTAATTGTTTTATGTGGTAATTTTAATTTTGCTTACTTGTCATGTTCTCTATGATTTTAGGTTGTTTTGTTTATTTACATATATTTTATTTTTTTTAGAAGCTTATTTCTCATATTCCATGATTTAGGTTGAGTCATTATTTTTAATAAAAAACTTTTTGAATTGTTAGTTTTTAAACATTTTTAATGATTATTTAATAAATATTTTCATTATATTCAGAGATAATTATTATTAACAAGTATTATCAAATTATTGCAATAGTTTTATAGTTTTGTTCATCTTATGTTTACTTTAGTAAATATTAAATAGTTTAATTTTTTATCTATCATTTTTAAAAGAAAGATTTTTCTCTTTTATGTCACCGAATTATCTTACCAATAAAAAATATGAGTCTAAAGAATACAATATCTCGCCATTATAACTAAAAAATTCAATTTTTACTAGGCATATATAATCTATCACTTTTAATTTATAAAATTTTAGTTAAATAAAACTATTTTTTTAATTATTATGGATAATAGGTGTAACTATAAACTCTGAAAAAGGAAATTCATAAATACAATTAAGGCTTTGACGAAGATTTAGATATCATAATCAGTCTAAGTATAAAATATTTATACTCAAATATAATGTAACGCTTCGACCCGTCCACTGCTAATGGACCACCCACGCCCACTCTCTCAGCCCGTGAGCCCCATCCCATTCGACGGTTGGTCCGTTAATTTTTCCAAAGCTCGAAATCATTGTTTACTGATCCTGCAATCACCACCCGACCTTTCCCCGTGTTTTGGCCTCACTCGCACGGTATCGCGAATCACTTCCCGATAGGTTACCCACCCTTTCACTACTCCAACCCAAGCACGCTTAACTCTGGAGTTTTAAACGGATGTGTGACGGAAAAGGTAACTCAACTTTGGTGACATAGGTAGCCAAATCGATTCTCTTAAGCCTTTTCCATATATCACAACTCAGGATGTTACAATTCACCCTCTCTCAAAGAACGCAACGTCCTCGTTGCGCTCTACGACAGGTCTCAAGACGTCTCTCGGGTCAGAACTAAGATGGCTAACCTGCTCTGATACCACTTGTAACGCTCCGACCCGTACACGGCTAATGGGCCATCCACGCCCGCTCTCTTGGCCCGTTAGCCCCATCCCATCCGACGGTCGGTCCGTTAATTTTTCCAAAGCTCGAAATCATTGTTTATTGACTATGCAATCACCACCCGACCTTTCTCCGTGTTTTGGCCTCACTCGCATGATACGCGAATCGCTTTCCGATAGGTCACCCATCCTTTCACTACTCCAGCTCAAACACGCTTAACTCTGGAATTCTAAACGGATGTGTGACAGAAAAGGTAAGTCAACTTTGGTGACATAGGTAGCCAAATTAATTATCTTAAGCTTTTCAATATCACAACTCGGGATGTTACGTATAAATTCTAAAATAATCTAAATTTAATTTAAACATATGGAAAAAAATCCGGAAAAATCTTAAGTATATATTAAAGTTGTTTATTAAAACAAATGAATCAACTTAAAATCTTGGATAAAATAACAAATCAATATAATCACTTTTCGAATTATAGTAGATAGACTCGAGTCAGAATTTAGTATCCATATTAAAGATGTCGATGAAGCTTTCAACAATGTTCTTAAAGTTGGATCGGACGATAAACTCGTTTAATCTTTTGGTTTTGCAATATCTCCTAGAATTGCATCTCTTATTTCTTAAAGATGTTTCCACCACGGGCCGAGATGAATCGTCGGGCTAAGTGCAGACTTGTCTACAGAAACCTTCCATATTATTTTTTAAGAAAATCAATCTCAGATTGTCCAAGGCCAAGAACACACTTTTGCATCACTTACTGTTCTGTTTGTTTTCAATCATGCTTACAGAATATGATGGAGGGATAATCAATAGGACACCTTAACCAATATAGAAATTAGAACACCAATAGTAAATATATCTTTAGCAAAGCTTCACATAGATACAGCAATACAAATACTCCAATTCCTTATAGGTTAACACCTTACACACTAGCATATACTATTTCATAACGTCTCGGGTCGAGAAAGGGAACCTGAGAACTGTAATTTCAACGCGCAAGGGTTTCTATTTCTGCTTATACTATTTCAAACTATGTATACATATATATCAAAAGAAAATAGATAGAGGAACATGCCAAGTCTTTTTGCACTTTATTTCTAGACCATCTCAAGCAGCGGAAGGTGCAGGAATGTAGGTCATTTCCGGTTCGAGTACCGAAGCTAGGATGGTAGATTTTGTAACGGTCTCTTCCATATCTACAGGGATTTTCGACTTGAAATCGAGTGATTCATCGTTATATACATCCCACCATTTATCAACTAACATCTTGATGTCTTCTCTGTCCATGTTAGCTTCTTCTCCTGTGTACCTCCATGGCTTGGATCCCTATCAATTTCATCATCAATAGTAAAAGGAATCAAAATTCAGCAACAAGCCAAAAAACCGGCTCCGGTTTGTAAAGCAAAGGGGTCACTACTTACAGCTGCACAGTAGTGGACAACCCTGACTTTCTCCAGCTCCACGTTCTCAGGGTGACGCCAAAGCATAGCAAGAACAAGATTGTAAACCAGAGGGATCGGTTTGTACACTTTCTCAAAAAACATATTGAGAAAATCCTGCCAAAGCAAAGTTACAAAAATATACCAAATACCAAAATTAACAAAACCAGGTCTTAAGTATAATCAGATATATAATCAATTATTAAACTTAATGTAACTCACTTGTTCTGCAAAAGGTGAAGGTGGTGTGGTCTCTAGGGTTTGAAGGAGGCTCTCGTAAGTCAAGGGGCTAGGCTCAAACACAAACATACCAGCGTTGAAATACAGAGGAGGTGGTGGAGATTCCATATCTTCCGGCCACGTGACCTTCTCCGGGCACTGTTGACAATACCCAATGGAATACTGCGGCGAGTGGCTCCATGTTTTCTCACAGAAACAATCCATCACGGCATGGAAATACCCATCAGGCAAATCAAAGAGGTTATCGATATTGTCAAAGACTTGAATATCTGCATCCAGATACATAATCTTGCTGTACTCTTCAAACTGCAACAAGTAAAACCGCATAGATATTCAACAATAACTTATCTTTTTTTTTCTTTAAAAAAAAAACTATAACATATATCTTGATGAACTAGATTTTTTGTTAAGAATCGAAATACTTACATTCCAAATACGCAACTTTGAGTAGTTGAGAACATAATACGCCATAGCAAACTCAACTTGGTTGTCTGGAGGATGAACAGGATCAATCTCACGCAGGACACAGCCTTGAGACCTCAAGATCTCCCTATGTTCCTCAGGCACATCAGGTAACATAGCAACAACAAGAGGGTAAGCACTTTTGACCTTACGCAAACCCTTTGCTAATCCCACGACTCCCTTCACGTAGTCCCCATCACCTGCCAAAAACGTCACGTAAGCTCTCTTTGAAGGTGCTTGATGTACCTTCTCGGATATACTGAGCGTGTTTACGGAAATCTCTGGGGCCATTTTGAGGAAAAAAGGGTTTTGGGGTGGGTTTTAGGATATAACTGAAAATGTTTTCTTGGGTGTTTGAGAAGTTAAGGAAAATAGTAGTTTTGTTTTCTAAAGGATATGCCAAGTTTAAGTTAGTAACTTTGAGTTTTGGCTTGTGAGTAGTTTCCATGAAGGCTACCACAACGTTTGGTTAAATAGACGTAGCACGAAGGGTAAATCCGAACAAATTAACTAATAATTTACTTATTTTGCTTCTATGTAATACAAGTTTTATATAATGAAACTGAATTCAACTTTCAGGTATACTATAGAAACTAGGTTATGATCCGCGCAATTCGCGCCTTGCGCGAAATGAACATTATATATAAATTATTTTTACGTATTATATATTTCTTATTTTACATATTATGAAATAATAAATATATATTAAATATTATAAATTCAGTAACTATTACGTATATTATTAAATTGATGTGAACACATAAATAAAAATTTTTAATCCAAACAAACACTTTTTATTTTATATGGTATATAATTAAATTTAAATGATATTAACATAGATAAATACTATATGTTTAATATTGATATTTACTAAATAATATTTTTTACTCATTTTTTGATCATTTGTATCTTTTTATAATAAAAAAATTTGAATCACTGATAGCAAAAAATTTCACTGTGTGATGTTTGATAGTTTTTGTAATTTATAATTTTATAAAAATAATCAATGCAAATTTAAAATTTAACTATTAAATTGTCAATATTTGTTCAAAGCTTTTATCAAAAAAAAAATTGTTCAAAAAAAATTTCAAAATTAAAATATTTATTTATTTTATATGGTATGTAGTTAATTTAAACGATATTAACATATATATATATATATATATATATAATCTTATTTATTAAATGAGTTTTCATACTTATATGATTTTGTAATCATTTTTATCTTGTCATAACAAACATTTTGAACCATTATTCATGCAAATTTTTATGTAAAACTTTTAACAATTTTAGTAATTTATAGTCGCTTTTCAAAATTCAAAATATAACATATATGGAAAATCTAAATTTATATTATATGGTTAATGTGGTTGTTTAGTTTATTTTAATGAGTTAAAATTGAAAAATGATAGAAGATACACTAATTTATCAAATCTTTATTATTCAAAATCATTAATTTTCATATATACTTTAGACATATTAGGTAATTTCGTAATTTTTATTTATGAAAAGAATGAAAAATATTAATAATTAATTTATGGTTAGTTTAATAAAAAACTTATCATATATTTAGATGGACAAACTTTTTTTCTCTAGAGATACTAAAAATCATTATGGTGATGATACATGGTTATTTCAAATGTTGTAATGTTTCTCTTTTCATATATAGGAAATATATTTGAGAAATACCCTATGATACCACTAAAAAAGTTTTTGTCACAAATATAGACTCTGAGGATCAAAATGACCAAAATGTTTCATTAAAGAGGTAAATATACATTTATACCCTTGGAGTTACTAATTCAAGCTTTAGGGTTTAGAGTTAAGGACGGGGGATTTGGGATTGAGGTTTAAAATTTTATAAAATAAAAAATAAATATTAAAATTTTGAAAATAAAAATTTGAAAAATAGTTTCAAAAAGTATTTTCAAATTACATAAAGAAAATTTGAAAAAATAAATAAATAAAAAAATTCAAAATAAAAACTTCAAAAAAAAATTTTATAAAAAAATTTGAATTTGAAAACATATTATTTTTTATATATCTAGGGTATTAGTGTCATTTTACCTATTAAATGAAACATTTTGGTCATTTTCCTCCTTGTAGTATATTTTTGTGACCAAAACTCGAAAATAGTCTATGGGAATTGCCCAATATATTTTCCAGTGAATTTGAAAATGAAAATTTATCTTGTATTTTATTTCATTTTATCATCGGTTGACGTCACTAGGAGAGATGAAAGCTAAAATATAGTTTACTACAAATTCAAAAGAATTTTCTTTTTAAAGAGAAAACTAAGCAGTTGAATTTAAATATTATAAATCATTTTGGAAATTCATTTTCGTAAATGTAAAAAGAAAAATTTAACGAAAAGGTAGATTCAAAAGTGAGTAGTAATATAATAAGATTGGAACAAGACTATGAATTCCTCGTGGAAGGTCGTTACAGCCTCCAAAGAAGTGGCATGTGTGTGTCACACGGAGTATATTTTAGACCTTCGAATTGTTAAAAACTAATCCTCCTCAACATATGTTATTTGTGATGATCATGCTCAATCTGATAAAAGTGAACTAATCAAAAACAGAAAAATAGTTTGGATTTGATAATACTGAACAAATCAAATAAATATTACTTTTACAAAAACACAATATATATATATATATATATGGTACAGTTTATAAACTGATAAAACTGAATAAACTAAAAAATTAATTAATTAAAATAATAGTATAGATATAATTCTATTTATATTATATGATGAAAGTGATCATATATATAATTTATTTTATTAACATGATCTTGATATTAAAAACGGATATTAATAAAATGTTTTAAGTTTTATTTCTTTCTAAAAAAATATTGATTAAATCAAAAATTACACAAGTTTTTGATTAAGCTAACGAAACACCAATCACTCGGAAACAAAGAAAAAAGGTAAAAAATAAAGATCTCTAATTAAGTTATAAATTGGTGTAATTATCTTTCTATTTTCATCAAATTAAATAAAATATTTATTGTTGACAGATAGTTGTGCTAAATTTTAGTTATTTAATAATAATATGATATTACTATTTTTTTCTTATTTTTATTTTATGGAAATTATCATTATTTATTTTTTATTTTACTAATTATTTTTAATAGTTAAATAAATATGAAAAATATTTTTACTAAAATATTTTTATGTTTGTTAATAAATCTGATTCATAATCAAATAAACAAAAATTTCACAAAGTGTTATTAAAAACAAATATAATTATGGTATCAAAAATTGAAAAGTATGTATCAACTAAAGTATATATGTTTTATTGTGGTATCTCATTTTTATAAATCGAAATACTAAATAAAATGAACCAAAATCTGAATTAAACACCCATATAACATGTAAAAATACGAGATTACACAAAAACATAAACTATTATTTTGTAACACTGATGTTTAATATGAACTCAGCACGTACTAGAAGTATACACGAACTCGATGGTGGGTTTTGAAAGATGTTTATTGATGATCATTGAGACGATTACAAGAGAACTATTAGACTTTTATGGAGATTAGATTAAACTGACGAGAATAATGTAAACTCTAACTCTTGTGCCAAATTGCGTATGTTTGTGAATATCTGTTTTGGCTTTAGGCTCTTCCTTTATATACATGTCTTCTTTCTTTCTTTTTTTTCAAATTGGTCTAATCTTACGCCGACCTTAATTTAGCTCGACCGACTTTAGTTGGCCGACCTGGACCGAATTAGACTGATGAAGAGAAAAATGCCGAGTTATGTTATTCGATGAGCTCTATTCGAATGATTATAATTGCTCTCCAACAACTGATTTATTATCTTATTAAAAATTATGAAAGTATTGTCATAACAATTTTACAAGCGACAATTCTTCATATCTTATAAAAAAATCATATCTAATCATTTTACTTACACTACACTTGAGTGTTATATGAAAACTCTCTTTCATTAATATATAGTAAACTGTATTTTTATAATTCAAACTCGAGACTTTTTATGTAGAATTATTAGTGAACTTTTGATGAACCGCTGAATTAAAAAGACTTCATGGATTTTTTTTTTTTTTTTTTTTAAGTTAATAATGTTTTTTTTTTTTTTTTTTTGTAACTGGACTCCATGGATCTTTTTTTTTTTGACAAAGGGCTTTGGACTTCATGGATCTTGTAACGTGATTTTCTTTTAGGAATGAAAATTATACATTGATGCACAAGTATTGAGAGTCTTTGTGGCCTTTCATATATGTGATTCTTATGAATGGCTCTTTTATGCTCAAGTAGCAATAGATGGTATGTATAATTATCATCCAGGGTGTGAGGAGATGTTTTTATAGATGAAATTCACTCGACTTTTTCATTTTTTTTGAAGGAACATAAACGTCTTTTGCTGAAGTTTTACGGTTATGTCTATTTTTTAAAAGATGTTTGGTCTATCAGTCAACAACTTAAAGACTTTCCATGTATAGCTCTAATATCATCAGAAACAGGCTACAATTTTCTCATTCTCAAACAGGATAGCCAAAGGCAACATAAGATTGAACTCTATTTTCTTTAGACAGTTTAGACCACAATATAGGCTTCTCTGTTTGCTGAAGTTAGTTCCAATGAAACTCTCCACTCCAAAGTACGATTACACTTACTAAGCCCTGAAAGACGACCAAACTTTCGGTCTTTAACTGCTTCCACCACCATCTGAGCCAGTGAGCCTTTATCAGATGAACTTTTGTCGTTACATTAGCAAAAGAAAACAATGTGCCAAAAATTCCACAGCTATAATGCAGTTTAATGCTAATTTCAGATTGGTAGGTTTATTAGACTACTATATTATTTTATTTTTATGACCCGGAACTTATCGACGCCTGACACGTATTTCTTCTTAGATCAGATCATGTTTAACTTTTATAGCCGACAGAAAAAGTATAATTTTATATACTATCAACAGAAATAAAAACAGTTTTAAATTTTAATCTTGGCTTACATCACGTTCAAATTTTAAAATACTCTCTTTTTGTAATATTTTTCCAGAAGCAAATTATATATTGCGATCAATTGACTAGTCTGGATCATTTCTGTGGGCAGGATACCTCTGTATAATTCAATATATATATATATATATATATATATATATATATATATATA
>NC_027756.1:14535388-14540663 GCF_000695525.1 Brassica oleracea var. oleracea | reverse complement strand
ATCAATATGGGGTTGAGCTAGGGACTGAATCTAGGTAACCTGAAAATATAAGCAGGACAAGAGTTCCATTTTGTTAGACGGATAATTTGTTAGAGGTTTATCCAAACTTTGGTGGTTTCATAATTGTGTTTTTTTCTTATATCACAATCTGCTTGTTTTCGTTATAGCGTATTTTGTTTGCATATATGTGTCTTCTTTAAAAACACCAACACGTCTCATATCATGTCACTTTAATGACGAAATACTCATAAATGATATCTCGCCGAACGATTTTTTTTGTCTATATTAGTCATTTCATTTAGACGAATAGTTTTCTTGATAATTTTATTAGTGATTTAAACTAGGGACTTTTATCCGAGATCCGATCCGGATCCGTTCCGAAAATTCGGATATCCGGAGAGGCCGAATCCAGATCCGGATAGTAAAATGTTAGATCCGTAAAAACCGAATCTGGATCCAGATATCTTGATTTTTTAGTCCGGATATCCGGATCCGTAAGTTTTATTAAAAACTATTTCAAAAATAGTAATATTTATTTATAAAACCTAATTTTATTTAATATATTTTCATTTTTATAATAGTATATATAAATTTTATGTAAATTTTGTAATATTATACATAGAAATAATTAAAAACATTATATATATTTTTATTTTAAAATTATTGTTAATATTTTATATATATTAATATTATTTATTTTAAGGATTCAAATCCGGATTCGGATATCTGCCGGATATTATAATTTTTAGAATGATATCCGACACTCGGATATCCAAAAACTCTGTATCCAGATTATGAATCTGCCGGATAAAGATCCAGATCTAAATATCTTAAAATTTCTCAGATATCCAATCCGTCTCGGACCTAATTTAAACCATCCTTTACATCAAGGTTATCATCACTGAGACCTCTCAGAGAATAAGTATTTTCCACCTTTATTCGGATTATTTTTTAAACAGTCCATTAGAAGATTTTACAATTTTACCATGAACTGAAAAGGAAAAGAGAAATGTAATTAGTTTACGTGTGTAAAAAAGCTTCGAGAGGCTCTGGGCTCCTATGCTTACAACTAGGCATTTTATCCGAAATCTAGATTCGATCCGGATCCGATCCGAAAATCCTGATATTTGGAAGGGCCGAATCCGAATCCGGATAGTAAAATGTTGGATCCGTCAAAGCTGGATCCGGATTCAGATATCTTAATTTTTTAGTCCGGATATCCGGATCCGTAATTTTTATTAATAACTATTTCAAAAATAGTAATATCTATATATAAAAACTAACTTTATTTAATATATTTTCATTTTTATAATAGTACATGTAAATTTTGTAATATTATACATTTCTAATTAAAAACATTATTTTTTTTATTTTAAAATTATTTTTAATATTTTTATATATATTAATATTATTTTTTATTTATTTTAAAGATCCAAATCCGGATATGGATATCCGACGGATATTATAATTTTTAGAAGGATATCCGACACCCGGATATCCAACAACCCCAGATCCAGATAATGATAATAAAATTATGGATCCGCCGGATAAAGATCTGAATTCGAATTGCCCGGATATCCGATCTGTTCCAGGCCTAGTTACAACATCAGCACATTTATATATATTCAAATAAGTGCCTGACTTAGTCATGACATTGATATTCGACTTGAAATTTAAAATGGAAAAATCTCTGTAATATGGTAAAATAATGGAACTTTGTATTTTTACCAATCGATATCCTTTAATTTAAAAATATTAAACGGAAAATAATAATTTTAAATCCAACACATTGACATCACATATTCACACGCGTTTTGGGTCTATATTATTTTATTGTTCTGTTATACAAAAATATAAACGTTCAAATATATTGGACGCACTAGAAGTAATTACTTTCACGGAACTGAATTGAAGTAAATAATGGATCTGGTAAGTTTTTAACTGTGTATTGCATTGGTTACTAACTTACTATCATGCCATGCATATGTTTTTTTTTGGTAAACTATCATGCCATATGTTATAAGTTTTTAACTATGTATTGCATTGATTAGGGCATGATTAACCCCGGTCTTTTAGCCGGAGTTCTTAACTCATGATTTGACATTTTTTTGTTTTTTTATTTTTTTTTTATACTTTTCGACTAAGAGATTGGTCTTATATCTTTTATTTAAGAGACGGTTCTTAATTTTTCTTAGTTTTTAACTAAGAAAAATTAAGAACCGTCTCTTAGCCGAAGCTAAGAACTCCAGTTAAAAGACTGAGGTTAATCATGGTCTTACGGTCATGCCATATGTTTTTTTTTATTGGGTAAACTATCATGCCATATGTTCAAAAATCGAAAAGAGATTGGGAGCCTGCATGTCTAAAATAAACCTCATAAATGGTTGTCTCACTTGGAATCATCAAAACTCTCACCCTTTTTATTTATAACATGTAACCTTATAATATTTTTTGACAAATATATTAACTCACTGGAACTCTTTTTTTTTTTTTTTGACTAAACGGAACTCTATTTTCTTCTTACCTATATGTTCGTATATTTTAAAAGTTGTTTTCATATTCAGATATTGTTTTGGTCAAAGTCCAGATCTTTGCACTGCAGTATTACACGTGAAAGATTATATCTCCAACCGACTGAATTAGTTAATTACAACGTTGAAGTCAAAAGAATGTGTTTTTTATTGTTTTTTGCAACTTTTTTTTATGTGTTTTTTATTGTCCAACGAACATTTGGAAATTGTACTGGATATGAATTAAACATAAGGTGATATTGATAATATTAAAAAAAAAAAATTGTCGTTGGTATTAGTTTAATATAAGAGATTAATATAATCCCTTGAAACGTCTCGAAAGCTAAGCACACATGTAAAAAATATATCAATCAATCGCATTCATGCATGAGTTTTTTACGCCGACAATTTCTCGCTTTCCAATTACATTATAGGACACTTAGTGTTTGAGACACACTTTCTCATGTCAAAAAGACTCTTATGACCCTAGACTTTATTCTTTCTCTCATTGTTTTATGTTTTTAATATAAAAGTTGTTTTCTTCTTATCACATGAATCTTTTTCCTCTTTTTATTTCACTTTATGTTTTCATTTACTTTTATCTCAGATTCTAAAATATATTAAATAAAAATAATTATCATAATAAATTATACATAAAAATCTCTATTTTTTAAGATCCATCTTCATATATATATATATTAACGTGTAAACAAAATTAAGTGTGGACGTGGACACCAAAGCGTGGATAGTAGAGTTATATACTAGTTGTGGACATGGACATCTTACCACGAAAGTTGTTGGCTGATACCTCTAAGAGCTTATTCTTCGCTATAGTCTCTGGCAAGGAAAAACCCACATAACCACGTTTCCACCGTTACTCCCACCGTCACAGGCACCGCCGATGCCACCACCACCATCTAGCGGTTTAAAAATCTCATTTTTGGATGCTGAAGATTTACCATGTGACCACATCCAATCCAACACAACTAGTTAGCTCTCGATCTCTGATAAGACAGTTCTGATCGAGCTCCAATGGATAAGACATCTCTGATCGAGCTGTCTTATCGAAGATCGAAAGCTAGTTGCGTTGTATTGGATGTGGTCACGAGGAAGTCTCCAGCAGATCGATGTACATCGAATCGAAAGATGAGACCTTTAACGAGTTAGAACCAAAACTCGATCGTGGTGATGGTATCAGCGGTGACGGTGAGAGTAACGTTGGAAACATGGTTATTGGGTTTCTTCTTACCGGAGACTATAGCGAAGAACAAGCTTTTTAAAGGTATAAGCAATGACCTCTGAGTTAAGGTGTTCATGTCCACAACTAGTGTATAACTCTACTATCCACGCTTTGAAATCCACGTCCACGATTAATTTTGTTCACAGAAAGGCACTGACCCTCTGGAGACCTGAATCCCGTTGAGCAATTAGAATAGGTTGTCTCATGCAGAGCAGGCATGATAGGCAAAAGGTAGATAATTCAAGTGTTTGAATCAAAAAGTCACGAAGTACAATACGAAAAATAATAAAAAAAACTAAGTTGTCCAAAAATCTAATGGACCTCATAAAAAAATGTGTCACAAGTGGAATGTGTTTTTTATTGTTTTTTGCAACTTTTTTTTTATGTGTTTTTTATTGTCCAACGAACATTTGGAAATTGTACTGGATATGAATTAAACATAAGGTGATATTGATAATATTAAAAAAAAAAAATTGTCGTTGGTATTAGTTTAATATAAGAGATTAATATAATCCCTTGAAACGTCTCGAAAGCTAAGCACACATGTAAAAAAATATATCAATCAATCGCATTCATGCATGCGCATTGCGTCCACTAAAGCATTTTCTTATTTGTGATTGTATGGACAAAATAGAGATATCATATCGCATTCGGGCCGGCCCAGCGTTCTATGGACCGTAAGAGTCGAGGCAAAAAAAAGGTTAAATCGTTGGAGGTAGGTTTCACTCTTTAAAACCCGATTTAGAAGATCCATCGTAATAAATGGTGGCACTATGATGGGAATCTCTTCGAGTTTGGTGTATACTCATTAGTTTTGGATATGTTGTAAAAGAATGGGGAATTCGATCTCACTTATTAATGAACAATAGAGGTTCTTTTTATAAGGATTACAAAGTATAAGTAAAAAGAAAATTATCCAAAACCTAATCCAAGAGAAAATAGGAAAACTACTAAAAATAACAAGAAAAGGAAAACATCATAATCCTAAGTCGGCCAAGACTGGACGACTTAATACTAAGTCGTCCAAGCCCAGTCGACCTAATACTAAAAGCTCTCAGCTTGCTTCAAACATGGCTATGATCTCGGCATGATTAGAGGATGTTGCCACTAAGGTTTGTTTTGTGGACCGCCAACATACTGCAACCCCACTGTGTATAAACACATAACCTGTCTGAGATCTAGCATTGTGTGGGTCAGATAAGTACCCAGCATCTGCATATCCGGCCAAGTTCTTTCCTGGTCGGCCGGTATAGAACAATCCGAGGTCTGCTGTTCCTTGCAGAAATCTGAACATATGTTTTATTCCGTTCCAGTGCCTAAGTGTCGGACATGAACTGAATCTAGACAGTAAACTCACGGCAAAACTAATGTCCGGTCTTGTATGGCTAGCCAAATACATTAAGGCTCCAATGTCACTTAGGTAAGGCATTTCCGGTCCGAGCATCTCCTTGTCCGGCTTCTTTGGTCCGAATGGGTCATTTTCCAGGTCTAAGGACCTCACGACCATAGGACTTGACAAGGAATG
>NC_027756.1:14534969-14535291 GCF_000695525.1 Brassica oleracea var. oleracea | reverse complement strand
TAATTCTTTCATTTCGAATTCTTTCTTTAGACATTCGACCGTTTGGGAAATCTCTCCAGGGGTTCCAATCACATTCAGGTCGTCCACATAGACAGACATAATCACAAAGCCCTTGCTGTCGAATCTCTTTATAAAAATACATGGACTTATTGGATCGTTCTTATAACCCTCTTTCATTAGGTACTCTGATAATCTATTGTACCACATTTGACCTGATTGTTTCTAACCATATAAGGCTTTATTCAGCTTAATACAATGTTGTTCTCGAGAACCTTTCTTATCTTTGAGCTCAATACCCTCTGGAACTCTCATATGAATTTCA
>NC_027756.1:14529451-14533246 GCF_000695525.1 Brassica oleracea var. oleracea | reverse complement strand
TGGAAACCGTTCAATCTTATATCCTTGAAACTCAATAAGCTCCTTTTAGAGCTAGGGGAATACAAGGCATTTTTAATCTCTAGACGAGTGCCTTTAGGCATCAATATATAAGCTTGGCCGTGACCCTAAATCAGGCCGGCCACGCCCGCAATAGTGTGTATGTTTGCACTTTGCATTATGAGATTGACGAAGTATCTTTTGTCTCTAAGAATTGTGTGACTTGAGCCACTATCCACCACGAGTATACTCATCTCATTCATTCTATATAAGAAGATTTCTAATCTCAGAGACTTTATAAAACTTTAAAGCTTTCATATTTTAAATTCAAACAACAAAAATAAAAACACCAAAGCAATCACAGAACAATCAAAACTAAAAATCGAATTTAGTCTTTAAGACAATCGGATGTCTCATGATCCATTGGATCATCCTTTTCATGGTCGAAATCATAATCAGCATCATACCCATTGTCGTGAACCATATGAGCTTCTGGTTTCTTGTTCTTAAGACTCTCTTGATATAGTTCACATAGATGTTTAGGGGTTCTACAATTCTTGGCCAATGGTTACTCATCCCGCACCTGTGACAAACAGATTTGGTCGAGTAAGACGACTTAGATATACCGCCTCGACCGCGGCCAAAATTGGCTCTTCCACGGCCATAGTTGGAACCACGACCACGGTTATTGTGGTTTCCATATCCACGGCAATAAGCATAATTGTCACGGCCACCACGTCCCTTGTACCCACCACGGCCTCTGCCGTGTGTTCTTCTCTCATTATAGACGTGGTTGCTTTCTTTGGGATCTTTCTTTTCAGCTTTGTGAGCTTCTGGTAATGGTTCTGATCCGGGAGGTCTCATCTCACTGTTCTTCATCAGGAGTTCATTATTTGGCTCGGCCAGAAGTAGGCACGAGATCAGATCAGTGTATGTGGCGAATCCTCTCTCTCTATACTGCTGCTGCAGCAACACATTCGTTGAATGGAATGTAGAGAAGGTCTTATCAAGTAACTCCTTCTCGGTTACTTCTTCACGACACAGTCTCATCATTGAAACTATTTTCACCAATACAGAATTGTATTCATCCACAGACTTATAGTCCATGAATCTGAGATTCTTCCATTCATATTTAGCCTTTGGAAGTAGCACCATTTTCTGGTGATCATATCTATGCTGTAAAGCGGTCCAAAGGTCTAGTGGATTTTCCATTGTTAAGTACTGATCCTTTAAACCTTCAATGAGGTGATGGCGTATAATACTAATCGCCCTGTATTTGTTATTATCATTCTCATTGTTTCCCTCGATGATAGTATCACCGAGTCCCTTTGACCTCAGGTTGATCTTTGTATCTAGCGCCCACTGTAGATAGTTATCTCCAGAGAGATTAAGGGCTGCGTAGTCTAGATTTGAGATTTTCGACATCTGGATCACATTGTCATTTAAAATTCAGATTCACAATGTGATCATTCGACCTTTAGACATTCAAAACAAATCGGCTACAAGCATGCCTTATTCGGCCATGTTTTTAAACAATAGGATCGGCTATGTAAATCTATTTGACCATGGTGCGAACAATCCTAATTATGATTCTATATGTGACAGAGAGATTTAAAGCCACACGTCCATATGCGTTATAAATGTAATCAGATTCGAATTCGTATGTTCTATATGCTGGTCGGTTTTTAAACAATACGAATGCAGTTCAATTTTCAGATTTAGATGTAATGTAAACAGCCTAAGCAAATCCGATTTCTATTGGATTCAATTTATGAATTTAGGGTTTCAATTTAAACAATACAGGCTGCTGGTTTAATCAATATGATTTCAAGGTTTCAAGGCCTTTAGAGTTTAAATTGATTTAGATTATTCAAGCAATCTATTAATCCTAAAACCTCAGATCATCAAACACTCAATCAAGAACAATTAAATTCGGATTCATTCTTTTAGGTTTAGGGTTTTGATTCCAGAATTAGGGTTTCTTAAATTCTGATCAGGAACAATTAATCAATCAAACAAATTCTAATGGAATCGATTCTGGTTACTAGTTATAAGATTTGTAGATTTTAATTTGTGATTTCTAGGGTTTCATCAAGAACAAAGTTTCCATAATAATGGATTAGGGTTTTGATCTTTCTAGGTTCTCAGATCACGGTATACCTTTGTTTCGTAGAGGTTTAGAACCGGACCACCTTTAGAGAGAGAGAGAGAACATATGAAACTTCGAGCTGAGACGAACGGATGCTTGATGTCTCCTATCGGGTCGCAGACGGGGGCAGGCGCGAGCTGAGGACGGACGCGGGTCTGTCTCGGATGCGATCGTAAGCTGGACGGGTTTCGTCTGAGCTGGGACGTGAGCTGAGGACGTCAAGGATTCGAGATGGAGTCGTCTGGGTTCAAGGATGAACGAAGAACGTGTCTAGGGTTTAAGTGTGGTCGTGGGAATCTCTTCGAGTTTGGTGTATACTCATTAGTTTTGGATATGTTGTAAAAGAATGGGGAATTCGATCTCACTTATTAATGAACAATAGAGGTTTCTTTTATAAGGATTACAAAGTATAAGTAAAAAGGAAATTATTCAAAACCTAATCCAAGAGGAAATAGGAAAACTACTAAAGATAACAAGAAAAGGAAAACATCTTAATCCTAAGTCGGCCAAGGCTGAACGACTTAATACTAAGTCGTCCAAGCCCAGTCGACCTAATACTAAGTCGGCCAAGTGGCCGACTCTCTCTCTCCTCTTGGTCGCGGCCGCGGCTGGGCCTAGACATGGCTGATGGGTCTTCTCTTCCGGTCTTGGTTAATAGTAATCCACTCCATGATTTATAACATGATACTATTTTTGTGGAAAATAAATTATCATTATTTGACCAGTCTGAATTTGAGTTTTGGCATAAGTGATTTACATGATAGATCGTAACAGATGATCGGTTCATCCTTTGTTATTATTTGGAAGGTATTCCAAACTCGGTTCAGTGTAAGATTCATACAGAACGGCATAATACTATATGGGCCGTAAGGCAAAAAAAAAATTTTTACCCTCTAAGATTTATATTCAGATAATCTTTAAAATATTTTTAAAATTTAATTAGTAATATTTTTTTATATTTTGTGATGAAAATAACTATATACATATCAAATAATTTTAGTCATTTTCAAATTTATTTATTATATTTATAATTTCTTAGAAAAATATAAATTTATAAAAAAATTAAATCCTTTAACTATTAATATATGGAGGACACGAATTTGGAACTGAAGCCCTAATTAACCCCTAACTCAGCCGGCCCTGGAGTCATACCGGAGAAAAAGTTCTCCCCCGTTACAATCTTTACAAAAACCAGGTTTACGCGGAGAAGAATGAGGGAAGGGGAGCTTGGTCTCTACTCTCTTGGTGCCCCCCATAAGCTTGAATCTTATATTCTCTTGTATTCCGATATATATAATTATTGATTTTCATTGAATTCCGTTGTATCTCAATTCATATTTGATAACAAAACATCTTTTTACCTTGAAATCTGTTGGGAATATTACCCAATATCGATAAGATGAAGATGGGATTAGACAACTAAAAGATTTAAGAAGAAGACTCTTTATAATTTTGGAAAGGGTTTACAAAGATTTTGTTTTGAGAACTCTCTCTTACAAATGTTTTCTCTCTTTGTTTTCTTGATTCTTGGATGATGTTACAAAGGGACTCTACACTCTTATTTATACTAGTAGGGGGTAACTACAAGCTAATTCTAGAGACTTCTCCATCTTCTTTTCTTAAACACTTCAACACACTTCTACACACTT
>NC_027756.1:14504213-14528347 GCF_000695525.1 Brassica oleracea var. oleracea | reverse complement strand
TGTACACCCACTTGTTCTTCAAGGCTCTCTTTCCTTTTGGTAGCTTCATCAGCTCATAAGTGTGATTATCATGCAAGGATTGCATTTCATCTTGCATAGCTTCAACCCACTTATCTTTATGAGTGTCTCCTATGGCCTCCTCATAGCTTTGAGGCTCTCCCTCATCTGTAAGATTAACGTACTCATCTCGATAATATCTTACAGATGGTCTTGTTTCTCTTCCAGACCTTCTTGGCTCATGTTCTTCCTCTGGCTCCACTTAAACTTCTTCTTCACCTTCATCACCATTCGGGTCCATGATAGGATCCCCTTCGCCATCATCTCCAATCACTTGTTCATTATCTTGAGGCTTATGAGAATCTTCATTCCTTACAACCCTTAGCTTTGGTTTCTTTGATTTGTTGATGTCTTCGATTGTTTGATCTTCTAAGAAAACAACATCTCTGCTCCGTATAATTTTTCTGTTAACCGGATCCCAAAGCCGATAGCCAAAATCATCTTTTGGTGATCCAAGATAAATGCACTCTTTAGTCTTAGAGTCTAGCTTGGCTCGTTCATCCTTAGGTATATGGACAAACGTTCTGCAACCGAACACCTTCAAATGGTTGTAAGAGACCTTCTTACCCGACCAAACTTCCTCCGGGACATCGCCTTCCAAAGGAACTGATGGTGTAAGATTTATGACGTCCACTGCAGTCTTTATGGCTTCTCCCCAAAATGGTTTGGGTAGTTTAGCGTGAGAGAGCATGCACCGAACTCTTTCTGTGATCGTTCGATTCATTCTTTCAGCTAGCCCGTTCAGTTGTGGCGTCTTTGGTGGTGTCTTCTCCATCCTGATTCCATGAGCTTTGCAAAACGCTTCAAAGGGACCTCGGTACTCTCCACCATTGTCAGATCGAACACACTTGAGTTTTTGACCCGTACTTCGCTCTGCTTGGGCTACAAACTCCTTGAAAGCATCAAGAACTTGATCTTTTGACTTCAAAAGGTATACCCATACCTTCCTTGAATGGTCATCAATAAAGGTGACGAAATATGATGCCCCTCCATTGGATTTCTCGGACATGGAGCATACGTCAGTATGCACAAGATCAAGAATATGCTTTCTTCTCATAGGCGTAGATGATCTTCGGAAAGCGACCCTATGTTGTTTTCCGGCTAAGCAATCATGACATGGTGAGAGAGAAATACCTTTCATATCAGGAAGAAGTTTCTTGCTAGAAAGTATACTTAAACCTTTCTCACTCATATGCCCGAGTCTTCGGTGCCATATATCGATGTCATCACTTGCAACGTTTACTTCTTCCTTGCAAAGCTTGGCTTGAGTCACGTATAATGAGCCTTCTTTTCTTCCTCGAGCCATGATCAAACTTCCTTTGGTTAACTTCCATTTGCCACCACCAAAATGACTGTCCAAGCCGACATCATCGAGCTTTCCGGTTGATATGAGATTGAGTCGCATGTCGGGAACATGTCTCACATCCTTGAGAACTATCTTACATCCAGTGTTTGATGTAAGAATAACATCCCCCTTTCCAATGATCTTGCTTCTTCCTTGATTTCCCATTTGAACATTACCAAAGTCACCACTTTGATAGGTTGTGAAGAAGCTTCCATGAGGGGTGACGTGAAAAGAAGCACCAGAATCAACGATCCATGAGCTATCATCAGAGCTAAGATTACATTCTCCAACGAGATATAATTCTTCGCTCTGGTCTTCCACAATGGTGGTAGTCTTGTCTTCATGTTTCTTTGTAGGATTGAACCGGTCTGGTTTGATATTACCGGCTTGTTTGTCTTTCTTGAAAAACCGACATTCCGACTTCATGTGACCCTGTTTGCCACAGTAATAGCAAGTAACTCTCGGACGTGACTTAGATCTTCCTCGAGATTGGTCTCGTCCTCTGCTTCGAGGAGCTCTTCTGGGAATCATCTGGATGTTATATTGTGTGTGCAAGTCATTCCAACAAGAGACGACGTTCGTCTACAACGGTTTCGACCAAGGAGACCGTATTCACCTTCAGGGTGGTGCAAGAATCCTTCCAAAAAAAGATGTCCTGCAACTGACGAATGCCACAACAACACAAATAGGTCGTGCTTTCTTTAAGCAGCCTATTGAGTTCAATCCATCTGAACCAATCTCCTTCTCGACGCATTTTGTTTGCGCACTGGTCCGTGTAACTGAAGTGAGTAGCCATGGCATGGCGTTTTTTGTGTCTCATTCCACTGATTTCGTAGGCGCCGAACCATCTCGATACTTCGGGCTTTTCAACGCAAATGAATCTGCTTCGACATTGGCTGTTGAGCTTGATATATCTAAAGCTCTAGATGTGCTCGACATCAATGATAATCATGTCGGGATTGATGTGAACAGAGCAGTGTCTGTGCAATCTGCTAACGCTTCTTATTACTCAGACAAAGAAGGTCGGAAGATAGACATGAAACTCGTGAGTGGGCAACCTATTCAGGTTTGGGTGGATTACGAAGGAACAACACTCAACGTTTCACTGTCTCCTCTTAAAAACCACTTATTTATACTAGTAGGGGGTAACTACAAGCTAATTCTAGAGACTTCTCCATCTTCTTTTCTTAAACACTTCAACACACTTCTACACACTTTTCAATCCACACTCTTCTTCTCCTTCTAGATATTTCTTCTTCTTAGACTAAGGCTTGATTTGTTTTGGGCTTAAAGAGGGAACTCCAACAAAATCATAGTAATAAATTTATTTTATTCATTTCTTTCTCAATACGCATGTCAAAACTATAACCCTAAAATTCTGAGTAGATTTTGAGATCCATCATTTGACGTGTTTAAGATAAAATAGCCTTTTGAAGATTTTAAGTGAAATACACATACGCACATCAAAATGGCTGAAACAAACACGTCCGATTTGACAGTAGCAGCAAATCCATGAATCCCTCGTCGCAGACCGCATGCCAACAGCTTGCTGAGGACGAAACTCCTACAACCATCCCACCGCCACCACCACCAGTCACGGATCTTGATGCTGCTCTATCCGAGGTACCAACTGAATTACCAACTATTTTCTCTTTGTTGCTTCAACGTACAGGGCAATATGACATCGTGGAACATCATGCTCTACAACGCTTACATGAACTTTCCAAAATCCATGATGAACAGCAGGCGTAGATCAATTCTCTTGTCACCCCGTCACCAAAGAGCCTGCATAACCCCATCTTAGCACAACAAATGACCTCCACGGAGAACAGATTTCACAGCGTCCATCGCGAATCTAACCCAAAACACACAACCCTGAGCCCGGACAAGACCACAACCAACCTCGGGAAAATACAATAAAAAATTCTTCGTGCTACCAGCTCAGTCCATGAAGTTGTTTAAGTCATCGAAGAAATACAGAAAATGCCGTTTACAAATGTATCGTCATTATTCCGAGTTCGAACACGGAACATCAAGCTAAAGATCTCATATATATTTTTTAAAAAAAAACAGATCTTCGGGCTTATGATAGCTTTCTGTAGAGTTATGGGACGAACCTGATAATGACGGAGAACAAACATCAAACTGAAATTGTCAACTCTTCATGGAAAATCTAGCAGGACCATCTCTAAACTGGTTCTCTCGCCTATACACAACGATACCATCAACAACTTCTTTCAACTCTCTACGGTGTTTATTATTACTTCATGTTCATAGAAAAATGAGAATTTGACACGGACATGTGAACATTGTCCCAAAAGTAATAAAAGATAAATAAATTCATCACCAACGTTCTGTTATATCTATCGTTAAAGACAAGAATCTTAATATCACAATCCCAAAATAAATCATTTTTAACTGGCAACTTATACGACTCCATAACCACCAAAATTCAAAACAAAAAGAGAGAGAAAAAGGTTTTGAACAAGAAGCAGAGATAATGCTTCTCCCAGAAGCCAAAGCTTTCGTCTCACAAAGCTCAAGCCTGCAAGCAAAACGTAGAACAAATATCAAATGACTACAAAACCAAAGCAAACTTTCATTATAGTGTAGACTATAGGAAGAAGAACAAAGTCAACTGCACATCAGCTAAATTTCAAAAACTTTTCCCGGATACTATAATCTGGAATGTGTCTGTAAATGGAAGGCTTACTTTGTTAGCAATGTTGTTGGAGAGCCAGTCCAGACCTTCGTACAGTCCCTCACCGGTGGTGGCGCACGTGCTCTGGATGTACCTGAAGAGAACAACGGAACAGTGTTGGTTTTATGTTTTGAGAGCTCACAGACAATAACAATGCGAAACAACAAAAATGTTCTTTGATAATCACCAATGACGCTGCCGGAGAGAGTGTAGTCCAAGCTTATCGGTTATCTCCGCAGCATTCATTGCATTTGGGAGATCCTGCTTGTTAGCAAACACAAGAAGTACTGCATCACGAAGCTCATCCTGCAGATTACAATCATTAATAGGTCAGTCAGCTTCCTAGTCTGATTACTATCGTAAGTGTAGCACAAGACCAATGGAAGCAGCGTTATGGGATTGACTATAAGGGAGCAAGTAAGTGAAGAGTAGTAGTAAGGTACCTCGTTTAACATCCTGTGAAGTTCATCTCTTGCTTCAACAACACGATCTCTGTCATTGCTATCGACCACGAAGATCAGACCTTGAGTGTTCTGGAAGTAGTGCCTCCACAAGGGACGGATCTGTAAGAGAACACAAGTGAGGACACGTTTTCTATTACAACCATAGAAAGTTAAGAGATGGTAGAAACCTTGTCTTGACCCCCGACATCCCACACAGTGAAGCTGATGTTTTTGTATTCAACTGTTTCCACATTAAACCCTGTATAAAAACAGATCATACAATGAGTCTCTCCACAGATCAAGTATGTTGATTTAATTATAATCACGTTTCCTAATACTGTTTGTACCCAAATCACTTGTCAATGAGTATTCTAATGTAGCCTCAAACATTTAATTTTATATCTTCGTTTGTAACAACTTTTAACGAGGCAATTGGTTAGATCCAAATTTATAAACCCCATGCAACTAAAAGTATTGAGTTGATATTCTAGAGAATAGAACATCCAAAAGGCAACATCTATACTTGCAATGACCAATAAGCAAGATGGTGATCATGCAGGATAAATTATGTAAAAATGATGGTTATAAAGTAGAGAAGACTGACTGACCAATGGTGGGGATGGTGGTAACGATCTCACCAAGCTTGAGCTTGTAAAGAATGGTGGTCTTACCAGCAGCATCAAGACCAACCATAAGGATACGCATCTCCTTCTTCGCAAATAGCCTGCTGAAAAGCTTTCCAAATGAAAGCCCCATTTTCCCCTTCAGCTACTGATCCTGAAACACACACAAACAAGACTCAGATCTTAAACATTTTAACTCAAAGATTTTTGCCAATTTGAAATTCAAATAGAATACGAACTAGCCAATCATCATCCTAACATGAATAGCACTCTCGGTCTACTGCCAATTTGAAAATTCAACACACAAAACTATAGACTGCACTATGTGATTCCTGATCCTACGACCTACAGAGACTCATCAACGAGGAACTTGACATTCCAATCACGTAAACAATTCGGAAGCAAATGAAATGTGAGACAATACGATCGATCACGATAATACGTATTTCAAGATGAATCTCTTAACACAGGATCAGGAAAACTACGAAGAACGAGATAACTGCAGATAGATATTTCAATTAAATTCAGATCAAATCACGGATTTGAAAACAGGAAGCTGTCACAATCTCTGAAGAACAGAGGATCTAAGCCAAAGAGATCCGATGTGTATACGAAGCAACAGACTCCGAGAGCATCGAAATCAAATCATCAATCGCGTGAAAATCTTAAGAAGCGAAACGATCAAAAAGGTTTGGAGTTTACCTTTCGAGCTTGATGCGAAAAGATCTGAACGAGAGAGAGAGAGAGAGAGAGAGAGAGAGAAGTTTTCAATCAATGCGAGTAGGTTAAGTGAAAATGTATCCTCTAAACGTGTGTTATTTCACTACTACCCCTGATATTATCATTTTGTTTCAATTTATCCCAGAAACTAATTGTCGTGCATTTTTCCGTTAATATGGGTCCGATTGAAAATAGAGAAATTTCCGATAGACCTTTTTTAGTTTATTTTCAGAAAGATAAACTTCAAAGAAGAAAATGATCAAAATAAATCTTATTAAAGAATAAATATGCATTTATACCCAAGGGTTAACTAATCTAAATTTAGGATTTAAAGTTAAAGGGTGGGATTTTGGAGATAGTATTTCAAATTTTAAAAAATAAAAAATAAATATTAAAATTTTCAAAACAAAAAAGTGTTATTTTGGTCATTTTATTTTTTTTAGTGCTATTTTTGTTATAAAAACTTAAAAAAACTATTAGAGAGAACTGTCCGTGAAAATATTCCCAATCTGTTTGGTACGGTATTTATTGCTACTATACCCCATTTTTAGATACCCAAATTCACAATTGCATATTATGATTCTAAGAGATTAAAAGGAAAAGAGTTTCTTAGGTTTTTTTTCTATAATTTATAGTCACGGAGGCAGTATGGGAGAGCAATTTAAATTTGCAAGGACGAAAATTAAGAAGCTAAGGAAGTAATGGGAGCATTTTTAAATTTTCATTTTTTAAAATGAATGAAGAATCCACCAGGGTCAACATGGCAACAACACAAACGAACATATTCAGGGTTAACAAGTTTATTTACAGAGTAATAGTTTTGTCAGAGTATGTAAAAGCCAAGAACATAAATCAAACCTTCGAGTGTGTTTTATTGACGTGAGATAGTAAAAATAGCATATACATTTTCCGGCTAACCCCGATAAAGTTAACACTGGTTCTCAACGCCAGTATTGAGCCCATCTGTGTATGGTTTCAACCATTTGCGGGAACAGAGCGCTTACGCTTTCATTAATCAGATCTTGGAAGAAATGGATGCATGCTTCGTCGTCCATATCAAGCCTAAACTTTTCTTGGAGCTGTGCATAAACAAAAAGACGCAGCGTTTAGGAGACCAATAAGGCGCAAGCAAGAGCCGGTCCATGTACAAGAAAACCATAAGAGTGAAAGAACCTTACTTTGAGAATGCCCTTCTCTGGATCTGAGGCTATATCTGGAATAGTGGAACCCGCCATGAGATAGAACAGATTCAGAATAAGGTTGCTTGATTTCCGGAGAATGTTGTAGGCTTCACAACAGTAAGATTTGAACCTTGTGTAGTATTGGCTGCATGGAACACATAGTACTGAGTAAATCTGATGCTATATACCTCTCCAGCCAATGATTCATCGAGTTAGTAAACATGGTACCTTTCTGCTCCGCCCATGGCTTCCACCATTTCTTTACAGAGCTTCATCGGTGGAGGGAATGGTTTAGGATCTCTACCGAGTATAAACGCGAAATCAACGTGGAAAAGACGGCCATCATCTGTAAGGAGGAGGTTGTCCAGGTGTCTACATTTCAAAAACAGGCCATCAGCATTTGATTACAAGGCACGTATATATAAAGAAAGACTTCTTGAACACAATGCCGAGTAAACGTACCGGTCTCCAATGCCAAGTATATACGTGATCACAGAATACCCCGCACAGCTTTTTATAAAAGTCTCGAGGCAAGTTGCTGTTATCCCGAAAGGAGCATGCTCATCAGGATGAAACTTCTGCAGATAACTTGTTATGCTTCGGTGCTCTGAGAGAATCTGAACATGCAAAAGGCACCTATCTTAGAATAACGAGATTGTTTACTCTCGAAATTACAATGCCCTGATGGTGCTGCAGAGCGTACCTGAGCCAAAGAACGGGATGGTATGAACTCCAACATTCCTTCGTCATGTCCAGTTGCTAACACCTTATAAGGAGTCAGGCACAGATCAAGATTTTCTAGCTTAAGCAGTCTATCCATGAGCCAAACCATTTGAACAACCTATACAGGAGATTATAGAAAAAAAAATCACAACATGAAGAGAAGATTTATGACAATGAGATGCAATAAACCTAACTATACCAGTTGGTCTTGCCGGAGATCATCTCCCTTCTTAAAAATAACTTTACAACTTCCTTCGTCTTCTGTTCGGAAAGCTAGCATCAGAGGATTCAATTGACTTTTAAAGAGCGTTGATTCTCCGGGAACAATCCCTTTTATGAGGACACTAGGGGTAAGCGGTGATCGAATAGGCTGAAAATAAGCCGAATCCAGAAAATCATTACAACACTTCGAGTCAAACATTCTTTGATAAACAACACTTGTTACTAATTAGCTATACTCTAGTGAAAGTACCTCTTCAAAGTAGGTGAGTTCGCTAAGGAGTCCACTTAAAAGCTGCCTGAGCTTCTCAATTTTCTTCTGGGTGTTTCCACGTACATTTCTCACTTCTCGTGTAATGGAAACTAACTGAGCAGTAAGTCCTGTTTGGCCCACCAAACTTTGCCACAGTTTATTTCCATCTTCTCCATTAACATCAGGCGGCAGCTGATATTATTAAGAGGAAAACGACAATTCTATAGCAGTTAAAAACAGATCTCACTTGATGAATAAAACAGCTCAAAACGGACACAAATTACAACGTAAGGTGGCCACTACTACTCTCGCTAGAAGTAAGGATTCACACCTTTTTCATACTCTGCTCGAGTAAGTCGTATGTGCTGAAATATCGCTTGTTATAGACATGGTCAGTAAGTTCAACAGCAACATACCAGCGAAAAAAACTGGCCAGCTGAATATTCTGCAATGCTAGAAGTTCGAAGGAAGAATAACAGAAATCAATCAATGAATAACTCAGGGAACATATGTAAATCAGTTACATAGAGAGAGAGAGAGAAAATCAGCAAATTTTCATGGATAATAAGTTCAGAACATACCCCGTTGGACGAGGAACTGAGAAAGTCTGGATCTATCAGAGCGTTCAAAACGGAGAGCCTGAACCAGTTGAAGCAAGTAACACTGGAGCTCTTCATCATCAGCTCTTTCAAGGACACTCACAGCATAAGCTCGAACCTATCAGTAGGTGTAGTGAGGAATTAGCAAACATTTAAAGATACCAAGATGAAGGAAAAGCAGATCTAGTACGAGGTTACAAGACCAGAGGAAAAGAAAAGTTGGCATATCTAGTACCTCTTCACTTTCGAATAGAGGAGACAATAGCTCCAAGGCATCACATACATCTATCGTTTCCCATTTGTACATCAGTTGAATTGCTTGCTTCGCTTCCTGCCAATATGGGAAAGATCATGCAACATGAAAAGATCAGACCCAAGAAAATAGATGAACAAGCAAAAGATGTACGCTTACCTGAACATCACTCCACTCCACGCAGCGAAGAAACTTTGTTAGAGCTCTCTTTTCAGACATCAGAGAGAAACGAAACTTCCAAAGAAGTTGTCTTTCATCTCCACTCAAAGTCCTTGTTGGCGGATATTTTAGAACTCTTTGTATTGATCTTTAAAAGAAGAAGATAACCACTTCCATTATAATATGATCAAGAAATGATAGGAAACTGTTTCTCTAAAGAGTGGCACACAACTTCAATTAAACCAAGAGAAAAAAAACTTAATTTCATACTTACTTCCGCTCGGTATTACTCGGCTTGAGATCCCTGTCAATAATGCCACGATCCAAGCTCCTTGCAAGCTTAAGTTGCTTGTGCTCTGAAGGATTAAACTTTCCTAGTTCTGTATCCCAGACAGTAACAAATTCATTTGTTGATCCTATTGGGGAAGTTATCAACAAATTGGCTCCAGACTCCTAGAAATCCAAAGCAGATAGACATAAATAAACATGGAGAAATTTTTCTATTTCAACAGTTAACACGGTCACAGACAGATTCAATAGCTACCTGAAATACGACTCGATGTTCAAAACTACAAAAGTCGACAACCAAGTAGAGATATGAGTTTCCATGTTTGGAGCTTTCTTGTTCCTTGATCTTATCCAAGGATTTCAACAAAAGTCGGTCCAGCCAATCAATACTTTGGATCTGCCCCCTTTCAAACTTATTCATGAGCTTCTCCAAACGCTCTAGCTCGCCTCGTTCATGCCGTGGAACCTAGAGTATAGCAAATTACAGAAACCCCAAGATAAAGGAAGTCGGCATAAAGAACAACATTTCGAAATGTAAATCAAGATTAATCAAGAAACCTTTCCAGGAGTAGAGGTAGGAAATGAACCATCCGCTTCCTTCCCCTGCCAGAGCCTAAGCTTCTGCTTTCCTGATTTCATTTGCATCTTGCTGTTAAAGAGAAGGATCGTGGCACCACCAATGAGTCCCTGACCTTTTCCACACGAAACATCCCATACCTAATAAAAGTATAGATTCTTCGATAAGCAGAAGAAAAAAAAACAGAGGAAGCAAAGGGAACAGCGATTTGTATACCGTGATGGCAAGTTGCGAGTGAGCAGTCAAGTCCCGATATTTAGAACTGAGAGTGATGAGTTCGTTCCAGGAGTATGGTGGCCCTGTAGTGTTCAACCTGGAATTAAGAAGAGAGCTAGATGAAACATCAAAACGCTTCTACAAAGGTCATCAAGACACATTCAAGGAAGGCAAAAATCATGAGAAGTATATATATAGAAAACAGAAGAAACCTTGTTCTCATGGGAAGACCAAAAGGAGCTCCATCTATATACAATGCACACTCAACGTAAAGCTCTGGTCTTTTGTCCTCTGCGCCGAAAACAACTCCTTCGAAAAAAAAAAACATGAACCAAACCAACATCTCAAGAAACTGAACACAGTTCACTACAAATCTGCGTCTCCTTAGCAACAATAAGCAAGTTCTGACATGAAACCTTAAATTCTATAACAAGCAGTGATCGCATTAACATCAATCCAATTAGAACAGATTCGATTCAAATCTACTTCCACCACTAATAAACATATAGATTGAATCTTTTGGGTACCCGAATCAGTAGATTTCTCGACGGGGAGGGTTCCATCGAGCTTCTCGATACGGAAAGTGACGGGCGAATTGAGATCGCAGGAGAGGAAGAAACGAAACTCACTCGCACCCATCTTCTGATTTTTTTTTTCTTCTAGAAAATCAAAATTAGGGCTTTTCTCATCTGCTGAAAGAGCTGAATCGATGGATATGGAGAATCTGAAACCTGAAATTCTGAAAATTCGATATTGTTTTAGGGTTGTAGACGACCGGCGCGGTGATTGATCAGCTTACGCTATTAAAACGTAGGCAGGCGGAGTCTTAACTAGTACCGTAGACGCCTCCGGCGAAATAGACTCGTACAAATGTTAAATGAAAAATACAATTGGAGGCCTTATTATCCGAATCCGCTTCTGATCACTTCCGAAAATAGTATATCCGGAGTGTCCGAATCCGAATCTATATAGTAAAATTTTGGATCCGTCCAAACCGACTCCGAATCCGGATATCCGGATTCGGATCCGTATTTTTAAAACATCTTAAATTTTTAAATTTCATTAATATTCATATTTGATATATTAATATATTAATATTTATACATGAATTAATTTTATAATATTATATTTTAGTTTTTACAATATTATAGATATACAGTAGAATCTCTATAAATTAATACTCGATAGATTTGCAGTATTTTTTAACTAATATTTATAAAAAAACGTTTTTCTCTCTCATGGCGAAGACGACGGCGACAAGTTTCTAGGGTTCGATGGAGTTACGCAATTGGGATCCAGGGAATCAAGGGGTTAGAGGATTTTTCTAAGGGATTCTACATTATCAGGACGCGATCGAATGATTCATGGTAGTTTCAAGGATCTGAAACATAAAGATCTTTTTGATGGTGGGGGCACAAGTCCAAGAGCGGGGGCTGCCAAGGAAGCTCGGGAAGAGGGAGAGATCCAGCAGCAGGAGCGGGGGAAATCTTCTCGCAATGAGCACGAGGCTCCTCCTATGATTCCACTACAGGAAAACCTTGCCAGTTCAATCATCTTGGCTGATGTCCAAAAGGTAACTTCGGCTCCTGAGTGTGAGGAAAATGGTCTAGATGTGGTTAATGAATTACTAGGAGATGAGAATAATGATGTTGAGAACGATGTAATAGAGTTAGATGAGGAACGGGTTCATGGGATGGGGAATGATGAGGGTAGTGGTGATGGGTTTCAAAATCTATCTGATGGGGAAGTAGAGGTGAACAGTGATCAGGCCACGGAGGTCGTGAATCTAGCGGATGGGGATGTGGTTAATGATTTGCCAGAGGAGAAGGACCCAGTTGTTGGTGAAGCGGATAAGAAAAAGGTGGTGCGCAAAGGTCTGTTTAAGTCAACTGTTGTTGCAGGGGGCTCTACAAAGGCACGAATGGTCCAGGCCCTTATGGCCACTCGTAAACGTACGGCTACTAAACCTGCAACCCATCAAGGAGAGGGAGCTAAACAGCAGGAGGAAATGGGTCCCTCAAACCCCAAACCAACTTCTTCCAAACCTTAGGAGCTTTTATGGAAGTAGAAGCAATGGAGGAGTTATGCAAGCAAGGGGTGATTTCCAATGTTTTCTTTTTATTTGGCATAATAAGCTCTATGAGCATCTTTGTTAGTTTTGTTTCTGGCTTTTGTCTGAGTTTCTATTATTTTCAGCGTTTTGTTAGATCATGTTATAAGATCTTGACTTGGAATAAGAATGGTCTTCTTGGTTTTTGGTATTTTTATGGATTTGAATTCTGACTATTTGGTCTTCTTTGGTCAGTTCTTTGGTCAGTTCTTGGTTATGGTATTGTTATGAGATCTTATCAAGGTCTGCAAGATGGTCTCACTTTACAGCAGCTAATGCGTTTGGTCCCTTTAAACAAAACAAAAAGATCACAAGAGTGCCTGGAGATGGTTACACTGGTGAGATATGGTTGTAAGGATAGTTGGTTGATGCGGAATCGATTGAGAACAGAAAGGCTTTGGTCACTATTTTGGATTACTGCATATCAGTTCTACGCTTTTCAAGATACAAACAAGTCCTGGTTTTTTTAAGGCTTCACTTTGGTCTTATTAATCTTCAATGGATATGGGCTCTATATTTATCAAAGGTACAAATATTGTGGTTAGTCGCATTATGCCTAAAAAAGAGAAGGCATGGCGAGGCGAAGAATGATCAACATGGAAAGGTAACTTGGCTGTGCTGCAAAGAATTGGCAAGATGGTATAGGGTTCTCGTACCGGTTTTGGAGCGAGTACCACCAAACCAAGTGCGGTTTGATTCTGGTTGTTACATTGAGTCTTAGAAAATATTTGGTGGTTTATGTCATCTACATTTAGTAAATTATATTAACCAAATGGAGGGGTGGTGCGAAAATAAGGTGCGAGCAAGGGTGCCAATTGCTTACGAGGCTTGCTTTAAAATTTATGCGGGGACTCGGGTTTTGATACGGCTTGTGGAATGGAGAAGAAATGCACCACATCTTGCGTCTGGTATTTTATGGTCTTTTTGGAATCTATTTCTACGGGGGCACAATTTTATCTTGGTAGGCTATGTTGGCAGTGGGGAATTGATGTTAAAATACTCTCGGGTCTCATTAACCCTGCATCTTCTGGCTCGAGGGAGCAATACAAATATTGTTATATATGAAAATACTAAGCTGGAATTGTATAGGATTAGGAAGTCATTGGACTATAAGTTATCTCTGGGAAACATGGCACAAACATAAACCATATTTTTTATTCTTATCTGAAACGAAACAGGATTTCGATTTCGTACAACGGTTTCAATCTCATTTTGGATATGATAGTTTGGTTAATGTGGATCCAAATGGGAGGAGCGGTGGTTTGGCTCTTTTTTATAACAATGAATATCAAGTTAAAATTTTATATTCCAGCAATAGGATGATAGATATAGAGGCGGTGGCCAAAGGAAAAGAAATGTTTCTTACTTTTGTCTATGGGGAACCGGTGCAAAAGTTAAGAGAGCAAGTCTGGGAGAGATTAACTAGATTTGGATTAGCACGCTCGGAACCTTGGTTTATCATTGGAGATCTAAATAAAATCACTGGGAATCATGAAAAGGATGGGGGTTCCCAACGAAGCACAACTTCCTTCATTCCTTTTAACAATATGATCAGGAATAGTGGACTTTTGGAATTCCCGGCTAGAGGCAATACACTGTCTTGGCAAGGAAGAAGAGGCAAAGGAAAAGGAGCAGTGACGATCAGATGTCGATTGGATCGGGCTTTGGCAAATGAGGAATGGCATACGCTTTTCCCATGTTCTTACACAGAATACTTGAGGTTGGTGGGGTCTGATCATCATCCCGTGGTTGCTTCTTTAGAGGATAATGTATCAAGGAAAAAAATGGGACATTTCAGGTTTGATAAGAGATGGATTGGGCAAGAGGGTCTTATGGAATCAATTGTGGCAGGCTGGACGGAAAGTCAGGGAGGACAAACAGGGGATTTTGTTACAAAAATTAATAATTGTCGTCATCAAATATCTTCATGGCGAAAAGACAATCAGCCATATGGGAAGGAAAAAATTACGGATCTTCAACAGGCCCTAGAAGAAGTTCAAATGGATAATAGCAGATCACAAGAAAAGATTCTTGAGGTTTCCAGGAAGTTACAAGAGGCCTATAAGGATGAGGAAGAATATTGGCATCAGAAAAGTCAGAATATATGATACTCGTCTGGAGATCTTAATACTAAGTTTTACCATGCCTTGACAAAGCAGCGTAGGGTTCGTAATAAAATAGTGGGGCTACATGATGCATTGGGTAATTGGATAACCGATGAGAACGGAGTTGAGAAGGTGGCGGTCGATTATTATGAAGATTTTTTTAGTTCCACGGATCCAACGGAATTTGATAGTTTCTTCGAAGAGATAGTTCCATCTATTTCCCCCCAAATGAATCAAATTTTATTGAGAATGGCAACGAAGGAAGAGGTTCGACTAGCTTTATTCATGATGCATCCGGAGAAAGCGCCAGGTCCGGATGGGATGACAGCTTTTTTTTATCAACATTCCTGGCATGATATTAAGAAGGATGTGGTTGAGATGGTGAATAATTTTCTCCTCACAGGAAATATGGATCCACGGTTGAATACTACTAATATCTGTATGATCCCGAAAATAGAGAGACCCACAAGGATGACGGATCTAAGGCCGATAAGTCTATGTAATGTGGGTTACAAGATTATTTCGAAAGTTTTGTGTCAAAGATTGAAAATTTGTCTCCCGTGACTAATTTCGGAGACACAATCGGCTTTTGTGGCGGGTAGGTTAATATCAGATAGTATTCTTATAGCGCAGGAAATGTTTCATGGACTGAGGACCAATAAGTCTTGTCAAAATAAGTTTATGGCGATCAAAACGGATATGAGTAAGGCGTATGATAGGATAGAGTGGAGGTTTATTGAGGCTCTTCTTCATAAAATGGGATTTGATCCTCGTTGGATCAATTTAATGTTAGAGTGTATTTCTTCGGTTCAATATATGGTCCTTCTCAATGGTCAGCCACGAGGTCTTATCATCCCACAGCGGGGCCTACGACAAGGAGATCCTTTGTCTCCGTATTTATTTATTATGTGCACTGAGTCGTTAATCGCAAATATTAAGAAGGCGGAGAGAGTGAAACAATTAACTGGTTTAAAGGTAGCAAGAGCTTGTCCAACAATATCTCATTTGCTATTTGCAGATGATAGTCTTTTCTTTTGTAAGGCAAATAAGGAGGAGTGTCATACCATTCTCAGGATTTTGAAGGAATATGAAGCTGTCTCAGGACAACAAATTAATTTTCAGAAATCTTCAATTCAATTTGGACATAAGATTGAAGAAACTAGTCGTCAAGAATTGAGAGATATTTTGGGAATTCAGAATATAGGAGGAATGGGATCTTACTTAGGTTTACCAGAAAGTCTTGGAGGATCTAAGGTTGTTTGGTTTTGTACAAGAACGCTTGAATAATAGGGTTAATGGTTGGACTTTTAGATTTTTTACCAAAGGACGAAAAGAGGTAATTATTAAGTCGGTGGTTACGGCCCTGCCAAACCATGTCATGTCTATTTATCGGTTACGGAAGGCAACAGTTAAAAAGTTAACGAGTGCTGTAGCACAGTTTTGGTGGAGTCCAGGAGGGAGTACAAAAGGTATGCATTGGAAATCATGGGATAAACTATGTCTGCCTAAAAATAATGGTGGACTAGGCTTTAAGGATCTTATGAATTTTAACACAACAATGTTTGGCAAACAATTGTGGAGGCTGATTAAGAAGCCAAATACTCTTTTTACAAGAGTCTTCAAAGGACGGTACTACAGGAATGCTTCACCCCTGGAACCGATTCGTTCATACTCCCTGTTATATGGCTGGAGGAGTATTATTTCTGCTAGATCTTTGGTGTGTAAAGAACTAATTAAAAGGGTGGGAACATGCTTATCTATATCAGTATTGAATGATCCTTGGATCCCAGCCACTCGCCCGAGACCAACAAACAAAAACCTTCAAAACAGTTACCCGGATATCACAGTGGATTCTCTCATTAATCAGGAATCCCGAACATGGAATTTACAGGCAATCAGGGCTTTGGTGGATCCTGAGGATGTAAAAATTATTGAAAGTATTCCATTAAGTCGGAATCAGATAGAGGATAGAAATGGATGGCATTTTACCAACAACGGAAAATATTTGATCCAATCAGGTTATCAAATGGAAAGGGTATATCCTGATAAAGAAAAACCACCAGATTTTTATGGTCCCACGGTGGATGCATTAAAAGCTTTCTGCTGGAAAGTGCGGTGCCCCGAAAATAAAACACTTCTTATGGCAACTCTTTTCAGGATGTATAGCGGTACTGAAAAATCTAAAATCAAGGGGGATACAAGGAGATATATGTTGTGCCCGATGCGGAGATCCGCAGAAATCAACAAACCATGTATTTTTGAATGTCCTCCAGCACGTCAAGTATGGGCATTATCTAAAATCCCATCGCATCCCAATATTTTTCCTATCAGTTCTTTGTTTGCTAATATGAATCATCTTTTTTGGAGAGTTAGCCCACAGATGGATGACCACCAATTTGCATGGATATTATGGTATACATGGAAAGGCCGGAATAGTAAAGTTTTTAGCAATCTGAATATTGATCCGAGGGAAACACTTAAATTAGCAGAATTGGAGTCATCACTCTAGACTGAGGCACATGTAGTAAAGGATCCAACAAGGGGGCAGCAGGTACAGACCACTTCCACGTTAGTGACGTCAGGACGATGGTGTTTCTTAGATGGATCATGGAAAGATAAGGATTTATTTTCAGGGCAAAGCTGGTATAGTACTTTACCGGGTTTCGATGGTTTATTAGGGGCAAGGAATGTAAGGGCATGTCTCTCACCTCTTCATTCGGAGGTGGAGGCTTTAATTTGGACAATGGAATGTATTAAGAATTTAAGACAGGTCCAGGTGACGTTTGCAACGGATTGTTCTCAATTGGTGAAGATGGTTTCAGAACCAGAAGAATGGCCGGCATTTGGAAGTTATCTGGAAGACATTAAGCTTTTGAAAAGAAGTTTCCTCAACTCAGACATCGTTCATGTACCACGGACGGAGAACCTACGGGCGGATAGCTTAGCACGCAGTGCTAGGAAACAGCTGTCTTTCGTCGTTCATGTGGATGCAGAGTTACCGATTTGGTTTACAGAGTCAATATGAGTCTGTACATGTTTTTGCTGTCAAAAAAAAAAAACTTGATAAATTAATAATCGCTACAAATTAATAAATTTTGCCGATCCCAAATTGGACCGGTTCAAAATTTGACACAAATCGATAAAATAATAAGATAATATTTTTTTAGAAAATTCTATATAAATATATGGTCCCATTAAAATTATAAATTAATAATTTATATGTATACATAATTTATATAAATAAGCATCTATTATTATATTGTTTGTTTTATATTCACAATGTTATTATTTTTATATTTTCTTAATACTTCATATATTTTTGATGAGATGTAGTAATATTATATCTAAAAACACATTGAATTTCTATCCAATATATATTATATACAACAAATAAAATAATAAAACTAATAAAAATCTCAAAATTTAAAAAATAACAATTAATGTCTATACACTAAAATAAAATATTTTTATTATCTTAGAATAAATATATCTTAAAATAAAAAAATCTAAATAAGGAAACATTTGTAAATTAATATCTCTATAAATTAATAAAATTTCAAAGTCCCAACATTATTAATTTATAGAAGTTTTACTGTTTATAACTATATTTATAAATATTTAATTTATGTATTATATTAAAAAAATTAGTATTTTTTTTTAAAAAAATATTATTTTTAATTATTTTTACGGATCCGGATCCGGATATCCGCGGGTAAGTCATTTAAAATTATATTATTTGGTAATTTTTCTAATTTATTATATGGTAAGTCATTTCATTATATTAATCAAAGTATTTTTCACATGATTTTTCTAGAGTTAATACTCTATTAATATAATTCATATAGCTTGGATTATAATAAATTTAGCATGTTTATTTTTAATAGGAAAAAAACAGACATAAATAAAAGAACAAGAGGAAATAATAATAAAATATGTTTGCTGTCTTCTTGGTATTTTTGTATTCTTATGTATTTAATTTTTATTTGTTTGTCGAGGTACATGTATTTTTTTGTGTTACGATAAATATGAACTAATTAGTTTTATGTGTTTTAAAAATGTTAAGATAAATTTAGTAAGGAAGTTCAATAAAAATGACAATTCTACAATTGTTAAAGTCAAAGGTGGAAAATATAATGTAAATTGAAAGCAAGAAAAAATTATTTAAAAATTAAAGATATTTAAAATTTTAAAAAACTTTATACAAATAAAAACATTTTATTTCATATAATAATGGATCTGACATTAATATTAAGTATATATGCCTAAAATAACGACATTTGCTTATTTAAAAATTGAAATATTTTTTTTATTAGTTAATCAGATTTAATTAATATAGGTATGTTTTAATTTAATTTAAAATAAAATATAACAATAATTTTAAAAGATATGTAAACTATGATTAGTTTTAATTAAAAATATTTGGTTGAATGAGTTAGTGTTTGATAAAATAGTGTGATGATCTGAGATAATTGAAGGAAGAATTTGTTTGCTTAACCCATTTGAGTTTTATGTTAAACACTAAATTAAAATAAATGAGTGAGAAAGTCTAATTTGGAATAAATTATGAGAAAAATTGCTTAAATTACTATTTTTCTAATACTTGCTTTTATGTTTACCTTAATCAAATTTATCGTTAGTTTTAAAGAGATAGATTCTACTATATATTAATTGAGAAGCCACTTTAATAGATTAATTTTTTTAAAAATAGTTATAATTTGATTAGTTGTTAACATTCATTAGTTATTATTTTAATCAGATCAAAAAATAAAAGGTAACTCTAGAACTAATTAATACAAATTACCAAATAACGCAAATGATATTACAAATAATGATTTATGGTAACTAATTGTAGAATTAGTGAAAGAATATATATGTTTTATTAATTTCTTTATTTTTATCAATTAGTTATATATAATTAAATAAAATACTTTAGCTTTTTTTATAGAAATAAATTTAATGGTTATGTATTATTATATAAAATAATTATATTTGTAGGTAAGAAATTATTATAATTTTTATGTCTTTAAGGCCCACACAAAACCGTTTACAAAAGATCTTTCATGATAAAAGCTTCCGATCATTATATTGGTCATATTGGAGTTTTACAAAAAAACACACTCTCTTTTTTCTCTCTCGTGAGCTAGAATGTTTTTGTTTTTCATGTGTTAAAATAAAATATAAAGTAATTATACAACCAATTATTGAATTAATTATAATATTTTTTTCTGTAAGACAAAGATTTTTAATGGCTAAGGTTTATGTTTTTAAACTATTTTAAAGCTCACATATCTTCTAAAAATATATACTGAAAATTTTTATTATCCAAATATTTGAAATTAAGACTAAAAATTTTAAATTTCTAATTGTTATTCAAAAATTATAACAGTGTAAAGATAATATATATTTCTTTATATAATATAACTAACTGCAAAAGTGCGGACAAACACCTAGTTTTTATTGTTTTTAACATCAAATTAGTTTTCATAATATGTGAACAAATTCATGAAATACTAGCCTAGTATATTTTTTATTTTTATTTTAACTGTAAGAGAGGTATATTCAAAATTGAACATCAAGTCATCAATTAAATCAACTAATATTGTTTTGAGAGACTTTTTTTTTCTTAATCTCCTTCTTATTATTTGAGGAGATCTCTTATAACTAAACCTTTATTCCATGTGTGATTCACAACTTTGTCATTTCCTAGGTGTCAACACCACATTCCACTTCACGGCCTTTTTTAAATAACCCTCTTTGGCATGTTTGGTTTGGTTTGGTTTAATTTGGTTTTGGTTGTATTTTTCAGTTCAACCGAGCTGATTTTTTTAGTTTTCTTCTAGTTCAATTACAAAAATATGATTTATAAAAACATAAACAAACTATCAATTGGCACTAAATCATTATTTTCTTCATATTTAAATGTAAAATCAAACATCACCAATAAATATGTAGAAAATCTAATCCAATAATTTCATATTACTATCTTCAAACCTAATATAAATATCATAAAATAATTTTTCCGTTTTGATGTTAATGTATGAGATTCATATTCTTTTATTTTATTTTTAGTTGTGTTTATTCTATTCATTTAAAAGTAAAATGTATAAAATTATGTTTAGTTGTTTAGGCTAAATGGTTAAATATATCAAATCTTAATATTATTAGTATATTTAATTAATCTCTTTAAAAATATTTCGGTTTTTTGGGTTGGTCGGTTTAAAACCAAACCAAACCGAACCATTTGGATTGATAAAATCTTGAACCAAATGAGTTACACATATACTTTGGTTTCGTTTGGATTAATTTGGGTTCGGTTGGGTCGGTCCGGTTTGGTTTGGTTCGGTAAATAACTCAAAGTGATAACTCAAAGACGGTAAAGAACTCAAAGTGATAACTCAGATCTGGTTTGGTTTTAACCAAATCTTGACTCAAGACGGTAAAGAACTCAAAGTGATAACTCAGATCTGGTTTGGTTTTAACCAAATCTTGACTCAAGACGGTAAAGAACTCAAAGTGATAACTCAGATCTGGTTTGGTTTTAACCAAATCTTGACTCAAGACGGTAAAGAACTCAAAGTGATAACTCAGATCTGAGATAGTCATATAGAACTTTGCTAAGTATATAAATCAACCATAATTTGGCATTTCCCTTCAAAATTATATATATATATTATATTGATGAAATCAAGTCCATGGAAAGGCCAACTCCAGACTTACATAAACGAGAAAGAGTACTGAAGCCGTGTCTTAGAAAAACCTAAAGCCGTGTCCAGAAACCTTGATTAATTACTAGCTGATTCAGAATAAATACTTAGATGGCAATCTCTACGCTTAGCCACATCCTGAATAGATCATAATACCAATGCTGAAGATCATGATAGAATTAAATTGAATCTCTTTAATGTTTCGCTCTTCCTTTATTCCATAAGTCTATGGCTCCGACTGGGGACATATAGTATGATTTGAGTTCGATGTAACTTGCAGTAAAAAGTATGTGGTAAAAACGATAAATTTATGTGGTAAGTTTTGCAGTAAAAATACAAATTATTATTTTATTAAAACTTAAAACTGGTAACATTTTTGATGTATAAGTTGCAGTATGAGTTTTGAATAAAAGAATTGAATATATAAACAGATAAATAGAATTTTTTTATCAAGCTATTTTTTTAATAAATAAAAATAAAAATAAAAATTATTTTAAATAAGTATAAAAAGTTTGAAAAGTAATTTTCAGTATATATTATTTTCTAAGTATTATAATAACTACTAATAATATTTATTCTAATATCAATAATTTAAATTAAATGAAATAATAATATTAGCATGAACTTTAAATTAAAAAACCAAATAATAGCAAAAAATTACAAATGTTCATTCCAAATCATGTTTGCAATCTCATCTCTTATGCTGTTCATGTATTGACCATCTTCTTCAAGTCTACTAAGCTCTTCTTCTTCGATTTGTCGTCTTTGTTCCTCTTGACCACTGCTATATCTATCTTCAAAATCAGCATCTGGAATTTTGTGAAGCCTAATAAAATTGTGAAGAACCATTGTAGCATGCACAATCTTATTTTGGGTCTTGACGTCGTAGAGAGACAAATTGTCAAGGATTCTCCATTTCTTTTTCCAAACTCCGAATGTTCTTTCAATGACTGAGCGAAGTGATGCATACCATTTGTTGAACAATTCTTTTTTTGTTCCTAGGAGGACCATCATCAAATTTCGAAAGATGATATTTGATATTTTCTCTACTGCTTCCTCTATATGGGGCTAAAAATCCTCGTTTATTGGCATATCCAGAATCAACAAGATAGTATTTACCTATAGGAGGTCTAAGGAATATAGGGTCTCCATCTATTGCATACTGCAACACCAATGAATCATGTGTAGAACCAGATGCACCTAGCCATGCATACGTGAAGATCATGTTTATATCACATATGCCCATTATGTTCAAGCTTGTTTGTCCATGTCTATTCCAATATCCAACAGTGTCACTACCTCCGACCTTAACTCTGACATGTGTTCCATCTAGTGCCCCAATAAATTCACTAAAAAGGGCCAATAGTTTGAATTTTCTCGTAACTTACGTGGATAAAGCTGGAGCGATGCCATTGTTGGAGTTTTTAAGTACTCACATGCAAGACTCTCCACTGCGTCCAACACTTCATGGAACTTTCGATAGATAGTCTCCTGGGAACGACCAAAAGACAACCCAACATACCGTTGTGTATCATTTTGGGCACACCGAATATTGCCACCACTACAAGAAAACACGCCGAATTCCGACGGAGGTTCCGACGGACATCAATGTCGTCGGACATTTGTGACGGATTACTGACCAATTTCCGACCAAATCCAAAAAAATGAAGTCGTCGGAATTCCGTCGGCACAAGGGTTGTCGGAATTTTCCGACGACTTTTCGACGACATTCCGATAAAAAATGTAACCGTTGTAGTCGTCGGAAGTTCGTCGGTATAATCCGACGAATTTCCGACGACATTCCGATTAACAGTAAAGTCGTCGGAATTCCGTCGGTATTTTCCGACGAATTTCCGACGAACCATGTGACCGTTGCCGACAAATATATATGATCGTTGTATAGCCGTTTAAGATTGGACAATACCGACGGAATTCCGACGGACTGCTTTACATCCGTCGGAATTTCGTCTGAAAGTCGTCGGAGGGCCGTAAGCAATTTCCTATAAATACAACCCCTCCTCATTCAACTCATTCAACTCATTCACACTTCATTCTCTCTTCATTCTCTTTAGTCATAACAATTCCGTGAAAATCATGTCTTCAGAAGTTTATTATCGTTCGTGGATGGATAAACCTCATTTGGATCCGAACACCAATTTGCTTACGGAAGAATACGTTCAAGGGATTGGAGAATTCATGAGGCTTGTTCAACAGCAACCGGATGCAAAAAGTGGTATGTTAAGATGTCCCTGCTCTTCTTGCAATAATAAAAAGGTTATAAAAGAATTTGATGTTTGGACTCATTTGTATATGAAAGGGTTTTCACGTAATTATAAAGTTTGGTACCTTCATGGGGAAACTGGTTATGAATATGGTAGTACTAGCGAACCTCAGCCTGTTAGTGAACCTCAACCTGATATTAGGTTAGAAGAATCTAGAACGGATATAGATTATGGTGTAGGTACTGAGCAGATGGTACATGATCATTATAGAGGGGAAGAACCAAACCCCGAGTCTAGGAGATTTTTTGACATGTTGGATGCAGGAAAACAACCTTTGTATCAAAATTGTAGAGATGGTCATTCAGTCTTATCATCTGCAACTAGATTAATGGGTATTAAGACAGACTATAATTTGGCTGAAGAATGTATGGATGCGATTACTGATTTTGTCAAAGGTATTCTACCTGAGGATAACCTTGCACCGGGTTCATACTACGAGGTTCAGAAACTTGTTGCAGGTCTTCAACTACCGTATGAAGTGATAGATGTATGTATTGACAACTGCATGATCTACTAGAGAGCGGATGAGACACGGAATATATGCAAATTTTGTGGGAAACCTCGTTATCAGGACAC
>NC_027756.1:14498434-14501908 GCF_000695525.1 Brassica oleracea var. oleracea | reverse complement strand
ACTATCCTTTCGGAGAATGCCACTATCCGTTCGGAGAATGCCACTATCCTTGCTGAGTTGGCATCCCAGAAGAAGTTCAACACCGAGATAATGCAGAAGCTAGATCGCTTGATGTCTTCGAGTTCATCTTAGTTTTTTTTGGCTTTTTAAAACTTTTGGAATGTTTTTTTTTCTATTTCGGTTTGTATGAATTTTAAACTTTCTGAATGTTTTTTTTCTATTTCGGTTTTTATGAATTTAAATTATATAATATTATTAGTTTTAAATTTCTGATTTTTTTTAATTTATTAATATAAAAAAATATATAAAATTACAAAATCAATTTGTTTTTAAAGTTTATATAATTCGGTATATTCCAAGGGACAATGGTCGTCGGAATATACCGACGGACAAATATCCGTCGGAATTTACCGACGAACCAATATTCGTCAGAATATTCCGACGGACAAATATCCGTCGGTATATTCCGACGACCATTTTCCGTCGGAATATTCCGACGACTATTGTCCATCGGAATACACCGAGGAATCCACTACGTCGGAATACACCGAGGAATCCACTACGTCGGAATACACCGAGGAATCCACTACGTCGGAATACACCGAGGAATCCACTACGTCGGAATACACCGAGGAATCCACTACGTCGGAATACACCGAGGAATCCACTACGTCGGAATACACCGAGGAATCCACTACGTCGGAATACACCGAGGAATCCACTACGTCGGAATACACCGAGGAATCCACTACGTCGGAATACACCGAGGAATCCACTACGTCGGAATACACCGAGGAATCCACTACGTCGGAATACACCGAGGAATCCACTACGTCGGAATACACCGAGGAATCCACTACGTCGGAATACACCGAGGAATCCACTACATCGGAATACACCGAGGAATCCACTACGTCGGAATACACCGAGGAATCCACTACGTCGGAATTGTCCGAGGAACGATCTCCGTCGGTACATAGTTTTTCCGATGAACTCTGGTCTCGTGCGTCGGCATCGTAATATCGTCAGAAGTTCGTCAGAATGACGTTTCTCGGTATTCGTCAGAAAGTCGTCGGAAGTTCTGACGAAATTCCGACGAATTTTTTTTTTCCGACAAAACGATACCGACGGACAGGTTCGTCGGAAATTCGTCGAAATCTGTCTATTCCGACGATTTCGGCCATCAGAATCCCCATGTTTTCTTGTAGTGCACCATCTCATCAACACTAATATGATCGGTACTCTTTAAGTTGTGACGATGCTCTAACTTTGTGCATAGGTTTTCAAATGCTTCTGGATGCATCCTTAGCATGTTCATGCAATGGTTTGGATTATTATGAATCTGATTCTCAAGATTTTGCCAACCCAGTCCCCGTTCAAATACCATTGGTTGCTTGGAAAAATGACTCTTGTAATACTCATTAAAGGTTGTAGAATCATATCAATATACTCTTCATCTTCTAGATCATACAGCTCTAGCAACTCTTCATCTGTAAGATTTTCTAAACCTCGAGAATATAACTCATTTAATAGTATGATCTGAAAAAATGTAGAAGATTTGAAAAAAATATTAGAATAATGTTGACTATCATGAAAGATATATTCACTAAAAATAATAATTTATTAAATTTGAAAAAAAAAATTATAACTTTATTCTAATTAAAAAGAAATATTAAAATAAGATTTTAATGATCGAGATTAATTCTTGTCTCACTCGATTCCCCCCATCACCATTATTCCCAAATCCACGTTTGTATCCTATTTCTTCAAACAATGACATTAGTTCTGAATTAGATGGGACACCAAATTCCTTATGACTCTCCATGTTTGTTCTTGTGATGTTTTGCTCTCCGTTGGCACTTGGAGGATCACCATGGCAATGTTGCAAAGCCTTGAAACGTTCTCCAGAGAAAGCTCCATGGCGATCGTATCCTGTATAACCCTCCAAAAATGTAATCTTATCATGATCATTTTCGTTGTAGAAAATCATTTATCGGGCAAATGGATCTTCTTTTAGCACTTTGATGCAAGACCACCAAAAAATCTGTCCACCTTGTTAGACCTTGAATTGATTTCAGGATTTCATATGCTTCTTTAAATGGCTGAGCTTCATTTTTCTCTATGCGTTCTTTTGCTTCTGCAACTTGAGAACGATGTAATTCCATCATTTCTTTGAACTTCTCATTTATCTCTCTTTCAAATGACTTTCTTCTTCGTGGGATGTTTTCTCACGGCTCAGGGATACGTCTTTACCTCGACTACTTTCATATGGAGCAACACGTGTTTTTTTTCTGTTTGACCGCTTTGATGGACCAATAGGTGATCTTGGAGGAGAGTCTAGTGAAATGGTTTGTGAGTGGTGATGCACGTCAGTTTTATGAATGATATTTGAATAGTCTCCATCATTATATTGGGTTTCTGGAACATGCTTATCCAGCTGCTCATTCTCATTTTGTTCAGCATACATTGCATCTTGCACATGAGTTGAATACATAGCTTCTGGTTTACTACCTTGACGTCCAAATATGTGCCTCATAAGTTCCATGTGGGGGATCCCATTTGGATCTTTTTTGCATATTGAATTTCCTGCACAACTCAAAAACAAAGTATATAATATAATTGTCAAGAACTTTTGTAAAATATAAAACTATACACTAATGTACCTTTTCTGTTGGGTCCTTCCTAGATGGAGAGGACCAATTGGGGTGAACTTAAGAAATAATAATGTTCCTCTTTGGCACTAGACACAATAATAGAGTTTTGACAAAAAGAAACAAGAGAGAGAAAGGAGAAAAAGAGAGAGAATGAGAAAACTCGTAAGGTGATTTCAAGACTGGATTTGGAGGGTCAAACGGATCCTGATCGAGCTGATATTTTGTGGGAAGCTTCTTCAGTCAGTGGGTTAGAGGTTTACCGAAGGGATTTGGATTTCAACGGTTGGATCTTATGTTGTCTGGGTTTTCTTGAAGCCGGTCGCCATAGTTCTTCAGCAGAGCAGTCTTGGGTGTTTGGTAAATCCAACGGTGAGATCTTCTCTTCTTGAGCTGAAATTTGGCAGAGGTATTGTCGACTTGTTTATCTTGGATTTGTACGGTTGGATTAGTTTCTGGAAGCCGGAATCTTTGTGAGCTGAGGTCGTTTGGTTGCTGCCAGTTTTGAAGCTTTGTGTTGCTCTCTTGTTGTTGTTGTTTGTGTTGGAGATAGCTATTTGTAGCTAGACTCTCTGTTCTGTTCAGGCTGTTGAACAGGGAGGACGTGGTTGTACTCATACCATTTATATAGTGGATTTTTGAGTGGACTACGGTCCCGTGGTTTTTCCTTCTCACGTCGAGGAGGTTTTCCACGTAAAAATTGTGTGTCTCATTTAGTTATCGCAACTTTGATATCTTGCCATCGTCGAAGTATTTTCCTCACAGGTTCGCACAAGGTCAGAGGAACACGACCGTGACATTCCGCTGCGCCGTGTGTCTTTCC
>NC_027756.1:14465484-14496644 GCF_000695525.1 Brassica oleracea var. oleracea | reverse complement strand
CCGAAGGGATTTGGATTTCAACGGTTGGATCTTCTGTTGTCTGGGTTTTCTTGAAGCTGGTCGCCATAGTTCTTCAGCAGAGCAGTCTTGGGTGTTTGGTAAATCCAACGGTGAGATCTTCTCTTCTTGAGCTGAAATTTGGCAGAGGTATTGTCGACTTGTTTATCTTGGATTTGTACGGTTGGATTAGTTTCTGGAAGCCGGAATCTTTGTGAGCTGAGGTCGTTTGGTTGCTGCCGGTTTTAAAGCTTTGTGTTGCTCTCTTGTTGTTGTTGTTTGTGTTGGAGATAGCTATTTGTAGCTAGACTCTCTGTTCTGTTCAGGCTGTTGAACAGGGAGGACGTGGTTGTACTCATACCATTTATATAGTGGATTTTTGAGTGGACTACGGTCCCGTGGTTTTTCCTTCTCACATCGAGGAGGTTTTCCACGTAAAAATTGTGTGTCTCATTTAGTTATCGCAACTTTGATATCTTGCCATCGTCGAAGTATTTTCCTCACAGGTTCGCACAAGGTCAAGGGAACACGACCGTGACATTCCGCTGCGCCGTGTGTCTTTCCCCAACATTTTCGCCGTCGTCCCACCATTCGGAATCCATCTCAATCAAACCGGTATTATCATCTGCTGAAACTCCGGTAAAATTCTTGAGCCTTTTATACAATCCATACATATTTCTCAATGTATCGTACTTGCTCTTGAAAGAATCCCAAGGAAGACTTGTACCAGTTTTCTCCAAAAATTCTTTACAAATACGTTCTCTCCCCACTTCTTTCGGTAACTTTTGTTTGTATCTAATTTTAGTCAACTCAATATCTAGAAGCTCCAAGTATATCCCAATATGCTCATCTTCCCATATAATTTTAAATTTAACATATCAATTATAAAATTTACCTTACGACGTGTAGTTCCACCGCCGTCTTCAGCACCAGCACCAACATCATCAATATTTTCATTATTAGACATCATCATCCAAAAGAATAAAGAAAAATTAATAAACATAAAAAGGTACTCTATTATTTTTAAACAACATATAAAGCCCAAGTAAAAAATAAAAATATGTTTTGCACGTAAAGAAGAAGAAGATAGAAAAGCTCAACTTAAGCTTATTGATTTCTTCAAGTAAAACCAAAAAAATAAATTTTTTGGAAGTAAAGAAGAAGAAGATATAAAAACATTTTTGCAAGTGAAAAATGAAAATATTTTTTGCAAACAAGAAAAAGACGACAGAAGAAAACATACCTTAAGCTTTTAGGTTTTGAAAGTGACGTGATACCACACTAACTTAGGTCAATATATATAGAATTTTGTGACTGGTATTTTTGTGATTTATAAAATAGAATTTACGCTAAAATTTTGTATAATTGGCTAAACGTTTGAATAATTCAAAAAATTAGGAACAAGAAAGATTATAAATTTTTTGACTAGCATAAATTTAGTTAGAGTATTTACGGGACACTCAAATATTTGTTCACGATTTTCCCTTTTTGTAAAAAGGTTTGTTCACGATTTTCATTTTTTTAAAACAGAAAAATCAATTAAATTTGTAACTCAACTCCTAAAACTAGAGATGTCAAGCTAACCCGTGACCCGCGGGTCCAGCCCATATAGGCCCATCACGGGACGGGTCTGGACACCGAAATAGTGTCCATCAAAATTGCGGGTTGAGCGGGTCCAACCCATGCGGTTTGCGGGTGAGCAAATTGAACCCGTACCGGGTCTGCGGGTTTGCGGGCTGTCCGCGCAAAGTGAACCATCCCTTCTCTTCTATCGTCTTTCATTCAGTGTTTCTCATCGATTCCTATCTGAAATCGCCTTCCATTGTTTTTTTTGATGTGAGCTCTTGCATGTGCATTCTTGAGTAGAGAAAAGGGATGAAGACGTTATGTTCTTCAATGGAGAGAGAAAGATATATGCAAAAAGTGGCCAATGGAGAATTCTGATGGGGTTCTGTTAATTGTCGCGTCATCAACGCTTGCGTATTTTTAAGAGATTCAAAGAAAAATATTTGGAGTTTAAGAATCTGTACAAGGGGTGGAATGAAAGAACAGGTGAAAGAAAGTCTTTGTGTATTTTTGGAGAAAACTCTCATTACGTGTGTTTGATTTTGTGATCTGTCTAGTGCTAATACTCGTTTTTGATAACTGTTGTTGAAATTGATACTTTGTCTCTAAATCTCTTACAAAATTTGTGTCTGTTTCTGTATGCTTGCTTCATAAACTTAATACATTCTCGCCAGAACCGTCGAAAGGTAACTATCACTCGGTTTCAGTTCTGTTTTTGCTTTTTTCTTAACAGAAGCCACAAGGAGAATAAACACTTGCGCTTTTTTCTTATGAGTTGAATAAACATGTGCGCTTCTTACCGATTGACAAAACATATACTTTGTTGCTTGTGTTTAATGTGTGTTTCAGACATTATTATTAGTAAACGTTTTGTTGGTAGTAGTGATACATGATGGTCCAAGAATGTGTTGCTTGTAAACATTAAAGATTGTATTTTGAGACATCATTAGTAGACGTCTTGTTGCCTGTAAACGAGTCTTGAGAGTTGAGACATTATCACAATTTTAAACGAGTCTTTAGCAGTTGAGCTTGTGTCTCTCTCCTCTTTGCAGGTAACCCGCGGGTCAACCCGCAAACAAAATAAACTAGGCGGGACGGGCTTGGACAAGACTTCTCTGGCCGCAACCCGCCGCGGGCCAACCCGCACGGTCTGATGCGCTGACGGAACCACCACGGGTTTGTCCAGGTGGACGCGGGTCAACCCGTCTGACAACTCTACCTAAAACATTGGATTTTGGTTGACCTAAGTTTATGGTTTGAGTTATCAATTTTATAAAGTGTCCAAGTCAAAGTTGTAACTCAATACAACACATCTTAAATCAAATTTAAAATAAATAAAAAAAAATTTAATGCATGATTGGTAACATTTTTGAATTACAAGCTTAAATCAAACTTAATCAACCCTACCAGATGTCACCAATCAAACCATATATGCCTAAAAAAAAGACGTAATCAACATCTTTGAATTCGTTGGTACACAAATAAAACCAAAAATTGACCGGGAGTTTGTGGTTAAATGGTAAGGAAAAGAGTTTGGGATGTCACCAAACTAATATTATCATGTGAAACTAAGTCACATTTTTCTGATCACCCTACACGGATATGGGCTACTGGTTTTCGGTCCATTTGAATACCCGGAAGATGGTTTATCTGTAGGCTGCACTTCCCATCCGGAGATTATGTCTATGTTTTTAATAGATCCGGATTTAACCTTTTTATTTTATAAAAAAAAACACTAAAACCAAAAATTTCCCATTTTTGAAGGTTGGTGCGTATCAAATCATGGACTGCGTGCTATTTCCAAGTTACGAAAAGTCAAACTGGATTCAAAATCTAAAAAATACATATGACTAAGCTTTAGAAAAGATGTGAAAGCTTTAAGGTTATCACATGATCATAAAGCAAGGAGAAATATGCCCGGATTATCTTCAAAAGAAACTCTATAACTTTAAATATAAATTTTTTTGCTCTTCAAAAAAAAACTTCAAAACTTCAAATTTAGAGTTTTAAGAAGTGAAACTTCATTACTCAAAACTCTAAATTTGAAGGTTCATCTTTTTATTTGCATCTTGGTCCTTATAATTAATTATATATCACATTTATGATTCTTAAGTATTTTCTTATTAATAATTTTAATCTTTAAAACTTTTGTATATTTTAAATATTTCAAATTTATTTTTATAAATTAAAATTTTACACATAAAATATTTTCTAAAAATCAAAATAAGATTTATAATATTTTAAAAGTAGAATTAGACAACAAGAAATATTACAAAAAAAAACTTAATAATTTTTTTTTTAAGAAAATACATGAAGACATAATTATTACACAAATTTAAATATTACAACAATACTAATAGTCTAATAAATTTTCTCCGAAACTTCTAAAATATTGTCCAAATTTTTTTTGTGTAACCAAAAATAGAGCATTAATAAAATAATTTATCTTCAAACTTCAAATATAGAGTTTGCAAATAGTAGATATTGTAACATGGGAGATCAGAACAAGTGAATGTGCATGCAATTATGGTGTTTGATGGGCAGTATTATAGTTTTGGAGTTGGGTTTGGACCTTTTGTGTTGTTTTGATTTCATAATCTATTTGGCTATGGTACGTACGTTTTTAAATATTCTTGTGTGGTACACGCCAGTAAACTTCACGTATATTGTGTTGTCTTTTGAAGTGAATCCCTAGTTATCTATAAAATAATCAAGGGGGCACTGCAGGAGTTAATTTGGCCAACTTTGAAAGACTGATTTAGGTTTCAATTTAGTCACATTGATCTTGAATTGTGTTTCAACACCCTATCTTCCAACATATTTTTTCACATGTACATACATTCATATTCCTTTGTTAAGTCATCATAAACTATTTTCATATACTTAGAGACATCTTTATTTATAGACAATTTTTGTAAAAAAAATTACATCAATGGTATCAGTCCATCTTCTTTTTTATTGATTTAGGAAACACAATAATAACCCGCACGCATCATATAGTTTATGTCAAAAGAAATGTCTACATATTACGAATAACATTTTCTGGCATTCAGTTATACAAATACTGTATGTAGACTTGACTTATATTTTTATTATTAAAAACGAAATTTTTTATACTAGATTTATGTCCCTGCATGGTGCCAAAAGTTTAGAAATTAGTCGTTATACTTCTAGAAATTAATTCCTTTCAAGTTAAATCATCATAAACTATTTTCATATTAAACAAATTTTTTTGTTCAGAAATTAAAGACCACAGTTACCTAATAGTATCACTGTTCAATTGCTTCACCACACTGGTTAGTTTCTAATTACTTCTTACATTCAATTCGAAAATTTAACCCTTTTCTTTTTGTTGATATAGCAAACAGAATACCCAGCATGCATCATCTTGTTAATGTCAAAAGAAAGAATTTAAGTTACTACATATTACGAGAAATTATTTTTCTGATTTTCAGTTTTAAATACGTATACAATGAAGGATTAAAGGGAGGCCTTTTAGCTTCATCTACGAGCTAAATAGGTGTAATTATGGACTTGTTAACTTTTTTCAATTCCAACATGCACGTCCGCCTACATCCTTTCATCTCAAACGTTTTACTTCTTGATTACATCACTCAGACATAAAACCCTTATGATATCTCTCTATATATATCTTCGAGTGTCTCTGAGAAGAATCACACTTTTTCATAAATATTTCTTATATCCTTAGCAATCTCTTCCACTATAGTCGAAAATGGCAGGTCGTAACAAGCATGTTGTCTCTAAAACCTCTTCTTCTCTGGCTATTGTCGAAGCAAACCCCCCGGCCAACAAAATTGTACCCATTGAAGCACCGATAGTTTCTTCTTACAATGACCGAATCAGGCCGTTGCTGGACACTGTTGACAGGCTGAGGAACCTGAATGTAATGAGAGAAGGGATCCAGCTTCCAACCATTGTCGTTGTTGGAGACCAGTCCTCTGGGAAGTCGAGTGTTCTTGAGTCCTTGGCAGGGATCAGTTTGCCTCGTGGGCAAGGAATCTGCACTAGGGTTCCTCTTGTGATGAGACTCCAAAGAAGTTACAGCACTGAGCCTGAGATCTGGCTAGAGTATGGTGACACAGTTGTTCATACGGATGAGGAACACATCGCTAAAGCTATTTGTGCTGCAACTGATGTGATAGCTGGTATGTTATATTGTTCTGTCTCTCTCATTTTATGTAAACTTTTGCTGAAAACCTATAAGATATTTTAATGTGAATGAGACCTTTATGTGAAAAATGAATGTTATAGTATACGTGTACTCCTGAATACAAGTGCTTATAGATGTTATGTGATTTTGCAGCTCCTAGTTTGCTCTTTACTCATCTGAAAACTACAAAGCGTGTCCGTGTTTCAGACTATGATAATAAGTACTTATAATATACCTATGTTGCAGGATCTGGTAAAGGGGTCTCTGACGCTCCTTTAACACTCCATGTGAAGAAGGCTGGTGTTCCTGATCTTACCATGGTTGATCTCCCTGGGATAACTCGCGTTCCAGTGAATGGACAGCCTGAAAACATCTATGAGCAGATATCTGCTATGATCATGAAGTACATCAAGCCTCAGGAATCGATCATTCTCAATGTTCTGTCAGCTACGGTCGACTTCACGACCTGTGAATCCATTCGCATGTCCAGACAGGTTGATAAAACCGGTGAACGGACTCTGGCTGTTGTCACAAAGGCAGACATGGCTCCTGAAGGTCTTCTACAGAAGGTTACAGCAGACGATGTGAGCATCGGACTTGGTTATGTCTGTGTGAGAAACCGAATCGGAGAAGAGACATACCAAGAAGCTAGGATGCAAGAAGAGCTTCTGTTCAGGACTCATCCAAAGCTAAGCTTGATTGACGATGACATTGTGGGGATTCCGGTCTTAGCCCAGAAGCTAATGCTTATCCAGGCGACGATGATCGCCCGCTGCTTACCAGAAATCGTCCGCAAGATCAACGAGAAGATGGAGATCAGTGTCCTCGAACTGAACAAGCTGCCAATGGTAATGGCTTCCGCAGGGGAAGCATTGATGACACTGATGGACATCATTGGCTCAGCAAAAGAGTCTCTCCTGAGAATCCTCATCCAAGGAGATTTCTCCGAGTACCCTGGAGATCATAAGATGCACTGCACAGCTCGCTTGGCTGAAATGTTAAGCCAATTCTCAGACAATCTCCAAGCACACTCCAACGACGTCACCATCGATTTCTTGATGGACGAAATCAAGATTCTCGACGAATGCAAATGCGTTGGCCTTCCCAATTTCATTCCGAGATCAGCTTTCTTGGCTATACTATCACAGTACGTCGACGGAATCCATTCTAAGCCGGTCGAGTTCATCAAGAAGATATGGGATTACATCGAAGCTGTTCTCATTCCGGTGATTTCAAAATACGCTGAAAACTTCCCACAGATTCAGTCTTCCGTTAAACGAGCCGGACGCAATCTGATCACCAAGATGAAGGAGCAGTCAGTGAACAGAGTCGCCGAGATCGTTGAGATGGAGAAGCTGACGGACTACACGTGTAACCCTGATTACATGACGTCTTGGACCGAGAAGACCGCTTCGCAGCAGAGCTTCGTCCACGCCGTGCTGTACGACGAGGCCAAACCTGAGAGCTTCTCTCTCGCTGGATTTGGGCAAGTGAAGATCTCGCATCTGAGGAAGTACCACGCTCATCTGCTGCAGCAGGCGTTTGACATGAAGATGAGGATCGCGTCGTACTGGAACATTGTTCTGAGGCGGATTGTGGATAACCTTGCGCTGTTTCTTCAGTTCTCGGTGAAGAATCTGGTGAACGCTCAGTTTCAGAAGGAGATCGTGGCGGAGATGGTTGATCCGAGAGGCGGCGGAGGAGTTGAGAGGATGATGGAGGAGTCTCCGTCGGTGGCCAGCAAGAGGGAGAAGCTGAAGAAGAGTGTGAAGCTCTTGAAGGAGTCCAAGGACGTCGTGGCTGCCATTGTTGATCAGAATTCTGGTTATGGAGGTCGTTAAATTGAAATTGCTCTTATTTATATTTTGGTAAAATCGGAATGTGTCGGGTCGGGTCGGATCAGGTTCTTTGGTTTGTTTTTGTTGAGTTGGGTTTCGGCCCTTTTGTGGTTTTTCTTTTTTTCTCTAAGTTGCGTTTAAGAAAACTTCTGTTTGTAGTTACGGGCTTCAGATTATGTGGTGCTGCTGCCTTTCGAAAGTGATTGAAAATAAGTTTTAGTTAACTTGGTCAAACATAAATGATTGAAAATATCGTCTTTAAAAAAAAATTCCATTTATTATACAAAAGAAGACCCCTTAGACTTAAAGCACACATTGATCCGCGTATACAAAAGAATTAACAGCCCACAGGCGTACAAGTTACAACTCACTGACTTAGATCACAAGCTATCTGCAGACAAAACAGAACAACTGAGTTTGAGGCCTGAGGGCCGGTTGCATTGAGCCCTTGAAAATGAATCAAGCTTACTCCTACTTGTTAGGCAGATTTCAGCAATGAGAGAAGCTGCCGGTGGAGAGACGGATGAATGTAGGCGAGAGTTGCTTTCTTTCCAAAAAGCATAACAAGTAGTTTGAAAACCCAACTTGAATATAAGGTTTATGATGCAGCGCATCCTAACCTTAACGAACACGTCTTCCTTTTCCTTGTTCGATAAGGAACCGATGTTTTCCTTTTCTCTTTACGTTCTACTTTTCTTTAATTTTTCTTTTCTTAGATAAGTTTATTTTTCTATTTCTTAAGCTTGACTTTCTTATAAATAGTGCTCTAAGGTTTGTAAGAGAGACACGATTGATTGAATTAATAAAGAGTTTTATTGCAACCGAGTTTTTACGAGAAGTGTATTCTTGCAAACCTCAAACCTCTGTTTTTCGTGTAGCAAAACAGAGCCTCTTTTCTGATTTTCGTGGAGAAAACCAGAAACCTAACTTGTTTCTCTAGCTTCCCGGGAACGTGAGACTCAAGCTTTCCATCTATCCCTTCCGCTCCATCACTTTTGGTATCAGAGCCTCGACGTTCCTGCCATAGTCATGCCACCGAAATAAAACAAAGACGTTAACCAAGATGACAGGGTTGAATTGCGAAGGACATTACAGGAGATGTAGATTAACATGCATACCTCGATTCAGCAGTCTCATGAGTCATTTCAACTGACTTTACAAGAAGTTTTGACAACAATAGGTCAACACCAGCAACCACATCAACAACAACGCCAACACCAACGACGCGACGAGCATGTTATTGAAGACGATGAGGATAGGGACGACGAGAATCCGTTTGCTTCTCTTCAAGCACAAGTCAATCGGCCTCGTAACTGGGATCGTGGTCCAATGGTCGAAGACCGACGTTGGGAAAACGGATTCAAATCAGACTTACCAGAGTTTACAGGGAGTATCCGTGGAGAAGAACTGGTTGACTGGCTTGTCACAGTTGAAGAAATCATTGAATTTAAACAGGTACCTGCTAATAGACAAGTTACCCTTGTTGCAACAAAGTTTCGTAGTCAAGCAGCTTCATGGTGGTTACAACTGAAATCAACTCGTGCTCGTGAAGGGAAACCGAAGATTGCGACATGGGAGAAACTGAAGAAGAAGTTGCGCAAAACCTTTTTACTTTATAATTTTGACCGAACTATGTTTACAAGGTTACAAAATTTACGGCAAGGATCTCGTACGGTGGACGAATATGCAGAAGAATTCTACTCGCTTATGACACGTAATGAAATTCATGACAGTGAAATTCAGCTAGTGTCACGCTTTATTGGCGGTTTATGGCCTCAACTTCAGAATGCATTGGAACAATTTGATCCAAACACAGTTGCAAAAGCCCATCGTCGAGCGGCATCGTTTGAAAGGCAAAGTAGATCATCATCTCCTAACTGGAACTCTTCTGCCAGATTCCGTAATATGACATCTCAAGACCAAACAATGGGTCAAGGATTGAACAATACAAATCCAGAGACAACACACGTCCCAGCTTCAAATCGTGCAGCAACATCAACTGAAGAACAAACACTCCGCCACTCTTCGCGACCGAACGCATTACGCTGTTTTACATGTGGAGAACTAGGTCATATACAAACAGCTTGTCCGAACAAGTCGAAACGTGGTCTTTTAATTGACGAAGTTGATCCCACCTATGATGACTATCATGATGATAATGGAGATGAGTTGGGAGAAGACACTGAACTCGAAGGTGACTCGGGTCCGCTATTAGTAGCACGACGGATCTGTTTAGCACCTCAAGTTTTAGAAGAAGCATGGCTGCGTACAAACATTTTCTAGTCTACTTGTACGGTTAAAGGAAAAGTTTGCATCTTCATTATTGATTCAGGAAGTTGCCACAATATAGTCTCTGACTATGCAGTTCACAAATTGAGCCTTGAGAAGGAAGCTCATCCTCACCCATATAAGCTAACATGGTTGAAAGCAGGGACAGAGGTACGAGTTACCCATCGATCATTGGTGTCATTCTCGATTGGAGCAATTTACAAAGACAAAATATATTGTGACATTGTTCCAATGGACGTTGGTCACTTGATTTTTGGGAGACCTTGGCAGTATGATCGTGAGACAACCCATGACGGGAAATGTAACTGCTACCGTTTTGTCTTTGATAATCGTACAATCACACTCTTGCCGAAAGGCCCCTCTCTTCCATCACCGACGAATCAAGCTACTTGTCCAGCACCTACTCAGCCGGTTGAGTCTGGTTCAAAGCCTGCTTTGATCTGTTCGGTTAGTGAATTTGAGGAAGAACTACGACAGACTGGTTTCGCTGTGGCTTTACTGTCCGTTTCAGACAGAGCCGTAAGTTCTCAGCCACTTAACATGGCTTTTAGCCCACTCCTTGAAGAATATACAGATGTGTTTCCAGACGACTTGCCAAAGGAGATACCACCGTTACGAGATATTCAACATCATATTGACTTGGTTCCAGGAGCCTCATGGCCTAATAGACCGCATTATCAGATGAGTCCACAAGAACATGAAGAGTTACGCCGACAAGTCAAAAGTTTATTATCGAAAGGACATATTCGCGAGAGTCTCAGCCCTTGTGCAGTACCAGCTCTATTAATTCCAAAGAAAGATGGATCTTGGCGTATGTGTGTTGATAGTCGTGCTATCAATAAGATAACAGTTCGTTACCGTTTCCCTATTCCACGCCTCGATGATCTTTTGGATCAAATTGGCGCCGCAACCATCTTCTCAAAAATTGATCTTAAAAGCGGCTACCACCAGATTCGAATTCGTCCTGGAGATGAATGGAAGACAGCTTTCAAGACTCGGGAATGATTATTTGAATGGCTCGTTATGCCCTTTGGATTATCTAATGCACCAAGCACATTTATGCGGGTTATGAATCAAGCACTTCGTCCTTTCATTGGGAAATTTGTGGTGGTCTATTTTGATGATATTCTCATATTCAGCTCTTCCTTGGACGACCATATTGCCCATATTCGAGAAGTCTTAAGCGTCCTACGGAAAGAAAGACTCTTCGCCGCCAAACAGAAGTGTCAATTTGGTATAGACCATGTATTGTTCTTAGGATATGTGATCTCCAAAGATGGCTTGTCCGTGGATAGTTCGAAAGTAGAATCCATCAAGTCATGGCCGATTCCGCGTACAATTTCAGATGTTCGTAGTTTCCATGGTTTGGCATCATTCTACAGACGGTTTGTGGCGAATTTCAGTACCATTATGGCGCCAATAACAGATTGTATGCGTTACGGAAAGTTTGAATGGACGTCTGCTACAGATCAGGCTTTTGCGATTATTAAGACAAAGTTGACTACAGCCCCAGTACTTCTCTTACCAGACTTCTCCTTAACTTTTGAGCTACATTGTGATGCTTCAAAGCTAGGCATAGGAGCTGTTTTAAGCCAACAGAGTCGACCAGTTGCATATTTTAGTGAGAAGCTAACCGGAGCACGAAGTCGCTACAGCACTTATGACATGGAGTTTTATGCAATCATTCAAGCTATTAAGCACTGGAAACATTACCTTTACCATCGAGATTTTGTGTTATTCACCGATCATGATGTTCTTCGCCATCTTGATAGTCAAGCTAAAGTTTCTGCTCGACATGCAACATGGATTGTGTTTTTACAACAGTTCACATTCAGCATTAAGCATCAGTTGGGGAAGTTAAACCGTGTAGCTGACGCCTTAAGCCGTCGCCAATGCCTTCTCACAACAATGTTCAATTCGGTTACAGGTTTTGCGTCTTTCAGCGATTTATATGAAACGGATCCATATTTTGCTCGTATTTGGCTCGACACACAGAATGGTCTTCATAGAGACTACACGCTCCAAGATGGGTTCTTGTTCAAAGGGAACCAGTTATGCATCCCAGCCTGTAGCCTTCGTTTACGCATCCTGGAAGAGCTGCACTCTGAAGGACATGTGGGACGCGACAGAACTCTTCAGCTCGTTTTGGACCGCTATTTTTGGCCTTCTCTTCGCCGGGATGTTGAGAGATATATTGAACGCTGTCGTGCTTGTCAACAAGCTAAAAGAAAAGCATCTAATGCGGGTTTATACCTTCCTTTATCGACCCCTACTGAGCCGTGGACTGACATAAGTATGGATTTTGTGTTAGGCCTTCCGCGTACTCAAAGAGGCAATGATTCTATTTTCGTGGTAGTAGATCGATTTTCCAAAATGTCTCATTTTATTCCGTGCAAACGAACAACTGATGCGGTCTTAGTCGCACAACTGTTCTTTCGAGAGATCTACCGTCTTCATGGCCTACCTACCTCCATCGTATCAGATCGGGACACGCGTTTCTTAAGCCATTTTTGGCGATCTTTGTGGAAGGGACTCAACACAAGTTTAGATATGAGTTCTGCCTATCACCCTCAAACCGACGGTCAAACTGAAGTCACGAACCGAGCCTTAGGGAACATGCTACGAAGTCTGGTGGGCGATAACATTAAGTCATGGGAAACAAAGTTATCACAGGATGAGTTTGCTCATAATCATGCTAACAACAGAAGCTTGGGTTTTAATCCATTCTATGTGGTTTATGGCATCGTCCCTCGAGGTCCATTGGAATTTGACGACCATGCCTGACAAATCTCGATTACATGGGCAAGCAATAGACTTTGTCGACAACTTACAACTTGTTCATCAGCAAGCTCAATCACATTTGGAGACTACTAAGAGTTCTTACAAGGAAGCTGCCGATAAGCATCGTCGCGAGGTTAATTTTCAGGCTGGTGATCTCGTGTGGGTGGTTCTCACTAAAGATAGATTTCCAGCGCATGAGTATAATAAATTGAAGTCCCGTAAGATTGGGCCAGTGGAAGTCATTCACCGCATCAACGCAAATGCTTATAAGCTTCGTCTTCCTGATCACATTCGTACTTCAGATGTCTTCAATGTCAAGCACTTATTTCCATACCATGGTGAAAACGAGGTTCCAGATTCAGGGACGAATCTTTCTCTACCCGGGGAGACCTGATGCAGCACATCCTAACCTTAGCGAACACGTCTTCCTTTTCCTTGTTCGATGAGGAACCAATGTTTTCCTTTTCTCTTTACGTTCTACTTTTCTTTAATTTTCCTTTTCCTAGATAAGTTAATTTTCCTATTTCTTAGGCTTGGCTTTCTTATAAATAGTGCTCTAAGGTTTGTAAGAGAGACACGATTGATTGAATTAATAAAGAGTTTTATTGCAACCGAGTTTTTACGAGAAGTGTATTCTTGCAAACCTCAAACCTCTGTTTTTCGTGTAGCAAAACAGAGCCTCTTTTCTGATTTTCGTGGAGAAAACCAGAAACCTAACTTGTTTCTCTAGCTTCCCTGGAACGTGAGACTCAAGCTTTCCATCTATCCCTTCAGCTCCATCAGTTTTTTTTTTGTCAAATTGTTGATGATCATAAGAGAAACACCAACCAAACGACTGGGAGAGTTCAAATCGATAAAACAGAAAGCAACAACACCAATAGGTGCCTTAACCCACGCAGGGGAACAAAATAAAATGCATAAGCTGCATAGAGGATAGAAGAAACTATTTCATGCCTCGAGAAACTATTTCACAATACTATTAAGGGCTACTATTAAATCATACTCTTACCTTATTACAGCAGTACTTTTGCAAAAAAAAAAAAATTAATATAGCAGAACACATATTGATTTATTTCAAGTGTTTACGTTAGAATATCTCATTATAATAAATATGAAAATACCTAGATGACTATTGAATTGTTATGACTTATGTGTTAACTTAATACCCACCTGTTTAAAATTATACATCTAATATATATTTATTTAGAATCTTATTTTTATATACTATTAACAAATCATATCAGGACCACTTAAATAATTAGTTAATATGTCATATTTGATTATTTACTTTATTAATAAACCAACCATAAAGTTGAATTTTATTTTCTTTATTATAACAAAATCTGCTGAGAAAGAAGCTAACAAAATCTTACTAAAAATTTAAATACTTTTATAAAATAACACATTAATTAATTTCGTTATTAGTAATATAATATTGTTATAAATCAATGTTAATTAAAATTTTATTATAAAATAAGAAAATAAAAAATTGATGCTATTTTTTTATAAATTTCATAATTATATTACATATTATATAAAAATAGAAGTGCTATATGAATTAAATATGACAAAATTATATTAAATAGGTAAATTGACATTTTTTTAAAAAATATTGTTTCATTTAAAAAAATTATCACTCATCATTTAAATGGACTAAAATTCGTAAACTATATAATATTATTATACAAAAATAATTTTATTAACATAGATTAAACTTTATATCTACAACTATACATTATCTTTTTATTTATTTGAAAGTCTCAATAATATATTGTTTTAAAAAAATTATATACAAAAATATAATAGTATATGATAACCTTTAGTTTATATACTATTTAAAAAAATGTTATTAGAAAACTATGAAATTTTAATAATTCATTTAAAATATTAATGATAAATAAAATTTTAATTATAAATTTACTTTTTATTTTAATTATAATTAAATTTGTTGAGAAAATTTAGAAAATATTACTAAAAATTCAAATCTATTCTATTAAAATAGAAGTCGCAACTTCATTTTATGTGTGATATTTTAAGTTAGACTATTATTTAGAAAGTTTATCAATTGTACATATCTTGATTATAATATATTTTAATATTTTTATTTTTTATTTAAAACAAAATAAATATTTATCTAAGAAAATTCTAACAAAATCTTTTTAAAATATTTTCAGAATTATTTTAAAATTTATTTCTGAAATTTGATTAATTTAAATTTTATTTATCATAAAATATAATCTGAAATTTAAATTTTTATTCAGTTTTTATTCATTAAACGAAAATTAAAATTATATAAAATATTTTTATGATAATAACAACTTAAAATTATTACTTCAAAAATACAGTTTAAAAAGATTTCAAAAGGTTTTTGTTGGAAAGCAATATTCATTTCTGTTTAAATTTAAAAATAAAATATCTTATTTATTAAACACATAAATCATGACATTAGATGCGTGATTTTTTAATTTAAACTATCTTTTATAGGTCACAACTTTAAATGCTTCTATCATCTATCCTATTAAAAGCGAAGTACAAATGAGAATTCACCCGCACTTCTTCTCATTATTTACAACAGACTGCCGCTGCTTTTAATTAAAGAGCTTTTACTTATTTATCCATCTACCATTTCACGCCAAACCTCATTAACCAAGCCCATTTCGTTTTTTTTTCTACTTTTTAATGGGCTACGTTATGTAGATATACGGACTTGCATGGAAAAAAATTAGTTCTGGTTTAATGTTTTTAACATAGCCCATTAAAAAGTTCTTTATTTGTACTTCACATGCGCAATTTGACTCATAATCATACCACAGATCATATTTTCCGGTATTCTATCTAACCATCTTTAACCAGCTATAATCTCTAACAATAAAATTTGACTCATAATCATATTTCACATAAGCACAAACTTATAACAACTGTTTTCTAAAGATATTTTTAAAAGGACATTGTAACAAGTAGTTTCTAAAAATATTCCTATACCGAACTTTGTTTATTACATAATATATTCCGATTTGGTTTGGCAAATTCACATTAGAGTAGAAAGTATTCGGTTTTCTTATTTATTAAATAATTACATTATAGATCAATATTACATGAGAACCTTTTTTTTTTACAAAAATAAGATCAAGATTTTCGAATATCTTCCTTCCACATGTCATTAAAACAATATATCCGATGATATCAATTCAAAATCTTAACAAATCAACTAACTATCCTTTAAACCTTAAAATATCTTAAATGCTTAACATAACAATCATCTACATTTAAGGTCTCACATTTATAATAATTAAAAGAAATACTTGCTAATCACGATAATATAGGTCCGGTTGATTACAACCAATTTTAAATATCAAAATTTTAACCTCCCTAATTACGTGATTACGTGATCAAAAGTGTAACCACAAAAATCTTTGAAAAAATATTTGAATATTAAGTATATTCCTTATCTTGAACGACTTGCTCATCAAGTTTTATAATAATTAGTTTAGATTTACCTATCATCAATATACCACCTATATATCTATATATATCCTTCATTCTACTTTCAATAACAACATTCATTTTGCGATCTAAACCAAAACACATAAAATGGCAAACAACGGAAGTCTCATGCCTGTCAAAGACTTGAAACCATTTAAGACTAAATGGCGATCTCAAGTGAAAGTGCTACATTCATGGCTGCAAAACACTGGTTCTGGTGGGAAGACTCTTCAAATGGTTCTGACCGATGAACAAGTAAGTTTCAAAACGCAATCAATCATTACTTTAGAGTTCCTTAATATGCATAACTTACATTATGTTGTGATTCTTTTGTAGGGTGAAAAGATTATTGCTATGTGCAAAAGGAATCACATTTTGAGTGTCCAGCGAAAACTACCCCTGAGAAAATGGTGTGTTCTCACAACGTTTTCCGTTTCGCAAGCATCGGGCCAATATCGGCCAACAAGCCATCCATACAAAATAACGATCAGTTACGAAACTGTGATAACAAATTCTGACCTAATTCAAGATAGCATCTTCCTGCCTCTTGCCATATACGAAGACATCAATGATGGGAACTTAAAGACCAACTTCCTTATTGGTAATACCTTTATGTCAATGTTTCCGATATTTAGTTTCACTTTCTGGTTTTGAATGTTCTTCTGTATACTAATGTGTTTTTTCATCTTACAGATGTTATGGGAAAACCGTAAGCCTTGAACCAGTTCAAACCGTCCAAGTTAAAGGACAGGACCGGAAAAAAGTTCAATTTCGTTTGGTTGATGCAAAGTAAGTTTTTTTTATATTTTTTTCCGGCTTGCGTACACGACTTTCTGATTTACTTGTGCTAATAGCTGTGCTTTTTTAGTGGTAAGGACCTTGCATGTTGTTTATGGGGAAAATATGCAGAGCAATTGGAGGCTTATGTTAAATGTGAACAACCACTGATCTGTTTGATCAGGTTCGCCAAAATCAGTTTTTACAGAGGTATGTTTTTAAATGCGTTTTCATATTATTGTATTCTTTTTATGTGCCTAATTCTATCTGGGTGTTAATAGGTGAGGTGAAAATCGCAAATGCTTTTGATGCATCCATTGTTTATCTTGATCTAACTATGGAGTAAGCATTACAGTTCAAGGAGAAGTAAGTTTTGATAGACTTATTTTTTTTTTTGTTATATCTTGGTAATTTCCTTAGACAGTAAATATTTTCTACATATATGTATAGACTGGTGGAAGACGAGCTTCCTCTTGCTGTTATTGAGAAGAAATATGGTAAGAAAGAAATCGTTTTACAAGAAGATGACTGGAACAAGCTTGAGATCAAGATGATTTCGGAACTCTTTGTTTCAAATCTGGTTATATTCCTACAGAAGAATTTTTATTTAGTAAAGATTTTTATTTAGTAAAGTGCCACTAATCTTATTGTAATATAAACGTGATCATATATTCCTAGGTGGAGAACTGCAAAATCATTTGTTCAATTGCAGCTGTTGACACTGATTGGGCATGGTTCTACTTTGGGCATAAAGGTTGCAAACATCGTGCCATAAAACTTGCATCAAACCATGACGACAACCAACTTTGGCGTTGTGAGAAGTGCCAAGTTAAAATCACAGAAGTGATACCTCTGTAAGCGCATATTTTCAAGTCTTTAGTTCTTTATTCGATTTTTCAATATATTTTCACACCACTCTAAATTAATTTCGTGAACTTTAATAGGTTCAAGCTTCATTTGATTGTGAGGGATGACGCAGAAACATGTAAGTTGATGTTGTTGAACACTGTTGCTAAGACCATTGTTGGACATGAAGCTGTTGATCTGTGGGATGGCTCCTATGATGAGGTATGTTTGGTTTCTGCTCTTAAGCATTTGATTTAATATGCGCAAATCCTAAGTTTACATGTTTACAGATTGATCCAGAGCTCCACCAGAACCTATCAGAGCTTTAGAAGGAAAATCTTTTTGTTTTGGCATTTCTGTGAACTCTGACAATGCGAGGGATGGGGCAGGAACATTTAAAGTTCTTGAGGTCTGGTCTGGAGATCACATTCTTAAAGTGGAATCTCAATCCGAGCCAACCTCAATGACTGGCACATCATCTTCTATCCTGTCTTCTGGTGATGTGAGTTTGTTCTCTAGATTATACATACATTGTAATAAATTAAAGTTTCGTATATTATAGTTTTGCTAACTGTATAATTTTGTATATTAGGTGCTCATGCTGGAAGGAAACAGCCAGAATGATTCAGAAGAATGCAAAACACCTTTTACAAAACGCAGAGAGGAAGATGCTGATCTCCCAGCTTGGTTATGTACTTTAAGAAATTGATAAGTACATAACTCACTAGAAAAAACTCATTAGAAATGTGTCTTCTAATGAGAAAAAAATCATTAGAAACAAGTACTTATTTGCTAACCTGGAATAGTATCAGTGTCTAGGAAATTTTTTCTGAAAGAGTTGTCATCTACTTATTTTGTGATTTAAATATATATTCATCAGTAATGTTTTCTACTTCTTTTCGAATGCAGGTTTCAGAGCTTTACAAACAAGACATGCATATTTTCTGTTTCTCGAGTCATCATCAAAACTAAGCACTCTTTATACTTATTTTCGGGTTTTGCAGAACAATAAACAAACATTTTCAATTGTTTTTTTATTATTAAATAATTATGATTTAGTTGGTGATAACACAATCATCCAAACCGCATACAATTTACGAATCGTGAGATCAAGTTATAAGAAAACAAATAACCATAACTATTGACCTAGCACAATAACAATATTATGTGTCCTACATTAATTAAATGTTATGATCATCCTATATGTTAACGTGTCTAAGAAAATAAGCTTCATCAGCAATTTACTAACCTTGTGGTGTTTGAACTGATCTGTTGTCCTATTCTTTGCTCAGTTCGAGAATCAAAAACCTGATTTCTGTTACATGCACACCATATATTGTGTTCAAGTAAATAAAAAATTATCACCTTCTATGTATGTTTTACTAATTGTTTTGAACAACTACAATTTACTAAAGTAAACAAAATAAACTTCACCAATCTTAACCTTTTTATAATAACATTAAGCAATCTAACTCTTATTATCAATACAAGTTTCTATAATACATATTTCAATGTATAAGTTACTCACAGGGAATTTCAAATATGATGAAAAGAGTACTTATCTTCTTTTTTATCTTGTCGGCTTCTTCCCCTTTCTTTTTACGGATCTGCTCTTATCTCTGTCCCGAACTCGATTAAAACTGAACGATGATCAACCCATCACCACTGACGCATGAGGCGCTTCTTCAATTTATGTATCCATGTTTACTTTTTCTTCTTCTATGTCATGATTTCATAGACAATCAAGCAAACAATTAACCTGTTCTAAACAAAAAAACGTTTTGCTAATATCAAACAGAGTATACAAGAAGATGTTAAACAGAAAATACAGAGTAATTGGTACCTTGCTTGTGTCTATTAATCCGTTCATTACATCTTCTAAATCCAGATGATAATCGGCAATCGTTTGAAGTGATCCCTGGAATTCGCCGAATACCTCATCGGACCCTAGACTCTTCTTTCAATTCTCGAGGTATATTTTTTTTGTCATCGCATAACAGTTTTTTTTCCTGTGTAAAGTTGTTAATAATGTTTTTGGCCTTTGTTAATTTTCCAGGGGAATTTGGGCTAGCAAATCTATTTTATGTTTACAGATTTATCACCAGCATTTACAAAGCCCATTTATAAATAATATAAATTGCTTTCAATATATAAATTATTTACTCTATATTATTAAAAAGAGCATATTTTTAAAAACTATAAATTCAAATTTTCTAATATACATAAAATCTGTCCAACTATATTTCATCTATAACTAAATATGGTTAATAATTAATATGAACTTATTCACTTCTGTATATTTAACAAAATAATCCATGCAAGTGGATGAGTGAAAAAAACATATCAAATATTTTTTTATTGAATATAAAATTAACAAAAATCACCATATAATATATATAATATCTCGATTACATAAATTATAACAAATATCATAAAATATCAAACCGAAACGAACACCCGCGCCCGCGCGGATCAAGGTCTAGTGTAATATTACAATTGATACACTAAAATTGTGTCTTTATCTATGGACAAATCGACTATCTTTGCTTTTTCTAGCAACTTAAAACACTTTCGATGATTATATTAAACCTATATTCAGATGCTAAATGACCAATTTAACACATGCATTAAGATTATCAATAGATAGATATATCTAAGAATAACAATCCTATTTGTGTATAGTTCACTGATCCATGATCTCTAACACCCTAAACCTAACAAGTGACTACTCAGCCATAAACAGAGAAATCACAGAGACAATAGACGAAGAAAACATGCAGAATCAATAAATAAATAAGATAAGGTTCGTGAATATTTTCAAAAATGTCAAGATCCTACTCCCTTTACAATATATGAAATCGCAACAATGAAACTTTAGGGTCTGGTTTCTTCTAAAAAACTAGTATAGAAAATATTAGTAAAGAGGAAGAAGATATATGTCGAGGTTCCTGGCAGCTCTGAGAGAAACTTGGAATGATTATGGCAAATTCTGAAATATTAGAAGTTTTCATAAAAATCTCTGCCGCGGGAACATGCATTCGAGTGCTCCGCTCAATCAAAAACAATCATCAGATTATTCTGCATGAAAAACTCCAAATTGCACTTTTTTGCTCCAGATAGTTCATCTCCCATCCAATGCACTCCAGATATGAAATGATTCGAAATGGACTAAGAAAACTCTATAAATACTTAAAAACCAATTAGAAAACATATATACAAGATGTCAAAAACACCGTATATCAACAACTTATGTCAATAATTTTTAACAAAAATCTAATATTCTTATCTGTCTATTCTATTAAAATATAAATCACAACTCAATGGTCATAATTGGTCTACTTTCTTCGTGTGAACATTGCAGTAATACTTAGATATCTATACACTATTCTTGTTTTCAACCATGCTCAACCATATTTAGTATGTAGCTAACAGTGTTTTAATTATAGTAATCATCTCCATTCATATTTGAGTTTCTGCTCTTTGATTCTTTTTAAAAATTTGTGTTAACCTTACTTAAGTGAGTATTTTCATTATATTTTATGATTTTTTGAGGTACTAAACACATACATTTGGAGAGGATTAGTTGGATGTATTCAAAATAATCAATTATCAAAATAATCAATATTTAAGAGAAACAATATTATTCAAAGGTTTAAAAAATTATAACAGTTGCGCGGATCAACATCTAATTAGCATTAGTTTTTTGGATTTATTCGTCGTATATATTCATGTGGGTTCTATGTAATTGGTTTGTTACACGAAAAAGTAATACAAATAATATGCTATAATATTACAAGAATAAATGATAACACTGTATTTGTCTATGTGGATATTAAGGATCTGATTGGTAATAATAGATGTAGGTTTAAAATTTTTGCTGCAGAAAAAAGTCTACGGACGTTTTGCTGTGGCTTTAGATTTTATTGCTGTAAAATTTTATGGAAATCACTAAACAATTGCTTTGGATATTTGGCTCTGTAGAGCACTTGTACAGCTGTAGGTTATTTCAAAAGATGTGGTTTCAAAAAAAAAATTAAAGTTTGATTGCTCTGAATTTGATATTATAGAAATAAATAGGGCTGTGGACAGCATCTACAGCAACTACCAATATTGTGCCAAATAAGGATTTTTCGGTAGAAACTTCGAGAGTATTAATAAATTAATAAATATAATAAATTAATAAATTTTACTAATTTCGAATTAAATAATATAATTTTTTACACAATTAGATAAAATAATAAACTAATAGTTTTTATAAGCTTTATGTAATTATATGGTTTTAATATAAACATAAATCAATTCTAATATTTACATTATTTATATAAATCTAAAACATATCTATTGTATAGTTATGTTTTTATTTGCAGTGAAATTCATCTTTAATTTTCTTTTTAAATATATCTTTGTTATTATGTAATATTATATTTAAAATGTATTGACATCCACAGTTACATTTCTATATACAAAATAATCGAGTACAAACAACGTAAAATTTATATTAATAAAATCTGATAAATACACATACCATAAAATAGACTATTTTTTTTTATTTTACATAAAAACATTTTTAAATTATATAAAAATGAAATTTTAATAAGCTTATAACTCTATAAGTTAATGAAATATCAAAATACTAATATTATTAATTTACAAAGTTCTCACTATAATTTTGAAATATTATCCAAATAAATACAGAAAATATAATTGATATTTATAAGAAACGATCAATTATAACAATCAGACAAAAAATTATATATTTATGTTTTAGCAGATAAAAAACTAAATTAGACTTAACTTAGGGTCTGACTGGTTTTTCCGCTATGATCCGCAAATGCAGCTTTTGCGGTTGGTAGCGGTTAACAGTGTTTCGAAACAATCATACAAATAGCTATAAAAATCGCTCCAAACCGCTCTGAACCTCTTAAAATCAAAAGTTGGTTCCAGCTAGCGTTTGCGGTTGCCGGCGGTTGCAGGTGGAAAAATAAATATAAAATTATTTTCAAATATATTTTAAAATTTTAAAATGGAAATTTCGTAAAAAAAAACATATACATATTTTATATATTAATTAAAATTCACAAACAGTATCATAATTTGCTTTAAAAAACTTTAAACTAACTATTTATTAGAATTTTTAAACATTTATATACACAAATATATAAAGATGTACACATATATAAATGAAATAAAATATTTTTTATTTTTTTAATATAAATCTTCAAAACAAATTTTATTAAAACTATAACTTTCAACTAATTTAAAATTTTTATAAATAAACATATATTTTTATTAATCATTTTATGTTGATAATTATTATATTTTATTACAATAGTATGCTTTTTATATTTTTTTTAATGTTATAATATGTTAATACGGGTAATTTATTATTAAACCGCTGCAATATCTTATAATCAATCAGTTACAAATATCTCGCAAACGTAACAATTTTCAAACGTTGTATCAGTCATACAAAATGCTTAATAACGCCTGAAACCCAACCATCCGCATCCGCAGACTTTCGCACCCGCAACTGTAATCGCTGCGTTCAAATCAGTCCGGCCCTTAGTTTATTAAATTGGGGTTTCACAAATATCATCACAAACAATAATCGTGATAAAGAGTACATTGATAAACACTAATCCGATATAATATTGTTCTAATACTATAAAGATCCGGATTTTCTAATATTTCATTTTTCTATTAACTATTACAAAGTGATTCCTAAACTATTTACAAAAATATCATAATAGATATGTACATAAATCCATAAAGATAAACTTTAAACTTTTTTTTTTCAACATTAATAAACAAACTTAAAACTTATAGTATCTTTTAATATTATGGCAGTAACTATGACTAGCCCTGGGACGGATCGGATATCTGAGATATTTTGAGATATTCGGATCCGGATCCGGCGAATTCAGATCCGTAAAATTGCTATCCGGATCTGGATTCGGTCTCTCCGGATATCTGGGGTTAGAATATCCGGACTAAAATCTGAACACCCGCTGATATCCGGATCCAGATCCTTTTTGAAAAAAAAAAAAATTATATTAAAAACTAGCTAATTAAAATGATTTATTTAATTTATTTAGCCTATTAATTTTTTTAAAGAAAAATTATTGAAATTGAATAAAATTAAAAAAAATCATTATTTTATATAAAAGTTATATATAGCATACATATATAAATATAATTAAATTTTAAATATTTTAAATAAATAGTAAGTTCGGATCCGGATCTGAATATCCGGACTTAAAATTTCATTATGCGGATCCGTATCTGGATCCGCCGAATCCGTAAAATCAAGATCCGGATCCGGATGCGGACCCTCCGGATATCCGTTTTTCGGATTGGATCGAAGCAAATCCCAGATCGGATAACAGATCTCGGATATAAGTTTCAGGGCTAACTATGACAATAAAACGTGGTTATGAATTTACCAGAGAATAGTAGATAAGATTTAGTAGACTTGCTTTTAGGAGTTGTAGATGTAATCATGAGTCGTGACTGCTCTTCCTTTCCCAACGAGTTTTTTCTTCTGCTCGTTACGTTCAGTCATCTCAAAACATTACTTCTTTCACTTCTCAGTCACATATTCGCAACCACAAAGCCACATGTGCTGTGCTGCCACAGAGCCATATGTTTGACTGATTGATTGACACACACAAACTATAATATTCTCTACCAATATTTGCAATGGAACTATATTCCTTTTAACTAAGCTAAACAAAACTAGTATTCTGGTTTGTCTCAAACTAGAATGCTTCTAAAGAAAAATTACTTGGAAACGAGGTTTTATTCGCCAATTAAAATAACTTAAAAAAAAATCTATTAGACGTACACATTCATGATCTTTCATAACATACACAAACAACTGAAATATTTCTCTATATCTTTGCGTTTCTCCAAACATAATCTTACACCTACCCACTAAGCTCTCTTTCCTGACCCCATTCTTCGACTCTTCTCTCGTGTCTTGAGAAAATGAAAAGCGCTAAGAAGCATGCTGTCTCACAGAGTTCTTCTCTGGCTATTGTCGAAGCAAATCCTCCCGAGAACAAAAAAGTTGTCCCCATTGATGCACCGATTGTATCTTCTTACAATGACCGGATCAGGCCGTTGCTCGACACTGTTGACAGGCTCAGGAACCTTAACGTGATGAAAGAAGGGATCCAGCTTCCAACGATTGTCGTTGTTGGAGACCAGTCTTCGGGGAAGTCGAGTGTGCTAGAGTCATTGGCAGGGATCAGCTTGCCTCGTGGACAAGGAATCTGCACTAGGGTTCCTCTTGTGATGAGACTCCAGAAAAGTTCTAGCCCTGAACCTGAGATCTGGCTAGAGTATGGTTACAAGGTTGTTCACACGGATGAGGAACACATTGCTGAAGCTATTTGTGCTGCAACTGATGTGATAGCTGGTATGTCCTCCCTCTCTCTCTTCCTTTCTGTTAAATGTTGTGGTTTGAAACATGCACATTCAAAACGAGCTAGCTGCTTATAGAGAACCCTTCTGAAACTACATATGCACATGTAACTGAATACTGGTGTCAAGATGTGTTGTATGAGTATGTAAACTCCTAGATAAGTCTTGATTGTGATAAGTCCCTGAAACTACATATGCACATGCAACTTAATACTAATGTCAATATGTGTGTGTGTATGAGTTTATAAGCTCTTAGATGGCCTTAAGGGATGTTATATATTTTATGATAGACTAGTTTTGTTTCCTGATGAAACTTTAGTGTTGTATGATAGAGACTTAACCAAAGTAAGTTTTGATTGTGATCAAGTACTTGACATGTGTTGCAGGTTCTGGTAAAGGGGTTTCAGACGCTCCCCTGACTCTCCATGTGAAGAAGGCTGGTGTTCCAGACATTACCATGGTTGATCTCCCTGGAATAACCAGAGTTCCAGTGAACGGACAGCCAGAAAATATCTATGAGCAGATATCGGCTATGATCATGAAGTACATAGAGCCTCAAGAATCCATCATTCTGAATGTTCTGTCAGCAACCGTTGACTTCACGACCTGTGAGTCCATTCGCATGTCTAGACAAGTGGACAAAACCGGTGAACGGACTCTGGCTGTAGTCACAAAGGCAGACATGGCTCCTGAAGGTCTTCTAGAGAAGGTGACAGCAGATGATGTAAGCATCGGACTTGGTTATGTCTGTGTGAGAAACCGCATTGGAGAAGAGACATATGAAGAAGCTAGGATGCAAGAAGAGTTACTCTTCAGGACTCATCCAATGCTAAGCTTGATTGATGAAGATATTGTGGGAATCCCTGTGTTAGCTCAGAAGCTAATGCATATCCAAGCAACAATGATCGCTAGATGCTTGCCTGAGATTGTCCGCAAGATCAACATGAAGATGGAAAATGCTGTGTTGGAGTTGAACAAGCTGCCAATGGTGATGGCTTCCACTGGGGAAGCATTGATGACACTGATGGACATCATTACTTCTGCAAAAGAGTCTCTCCTGAAGATTCTCATCCAAGGAGACTTCTACGAGTTCCCTGATGAGCCAAAGATGCATTCCACCGCTCGCTTGGCTGAAATGCTGAGCCAGTTCTCAGACACTCTGCAAGCAAAGCCAGAAGATGTTGTTACTGAGTTCTTAATGGTTGAAATCAAGATTCTTGACGAATGTAAATGCGTTGGCTTGCCTAATTTCATACCAAGATCAGCATTCTTGGCTATCCTCTCAGAACATGTTGACGTCATTCATATGAAGCCGGTTGAGTTCATCAGGAAGATATGGGACTACATTGAAGGTGTTCTCATATCAGTACTATCCAAGTATTCTGAAAACTTCCCACAGATTCAATCTTCCATAAAAAGAGCTGGTCGCAGTCTAATCACCAAGACCAAGGAGCAGGCTGTGAATCGAGTTACTGAGATGGTTGAGATGGAGAAGTTGACTGATTACACATGTAACCCTGACTACATGAAGACATGGACAGAGAAGACAGCTACGCAGCAAAACTTCATCCATGCTGTGCTGAACGATGTGAAGAAACCTGAGACATTCTCACTCGCTGGACTTGGGGAAGTGAAGATCTCGCATCTGAGGAAGTACCACGCTCATTTGCTGCAGCAGGCGTTCGACATGAAGATGAGGATCACATCGTACTGGACGATTGTCTTGAGGCGGATTGTGGACAACCTTGCTCTCTATCTTCAGTTCTCGGTGAAGAATCTGGTGAACACTCAGTTTCAGAAGGAGATTGTGGCGGAAATGGTGGATCCTAGAGGTGGTGGAGGAGTTGAGAGGATGATGGAGGAGTCTCCGTCGGTGGCTAGCAAGAGGGAGAAGTTGAAGAAGAGTGTGAAGCTCTTGAAGGAGTCTAAGGACGTTGTGGCTGCCATTGTGGACCAAACTTCTGGGTTTGGAGATCGTTGAACAAGTTGGATCTTTCTTGCTTGGCTATGTTTATGTTCTTTTGTGCGGTAACGCTAAGCTACTAAGCTTCTTGTTTATGTTGTCTCTGTGTGATATCTTTTTGTTGTTGTTAGTTTGGTCAAAACTTTTGTTGCTGTCCAAGTCTGCGTCAATCTGTTTCCTATTTTCTTAATATCATTGCCTATATTAAGCTAAAATCGGAGGCAGTAACATGCCTGAAGTGTACAAAACACAAGTCCCCATCACAATCTTCCAATCAAAGCGCCATCTGTATCCCATTACAATGACCATATCAGGCTGTTTCTTCACACTCTCGACAGTCTGAAGGATCCAGCTTCCTACCAGTGTTATTGTTGGGGGAGTCCAAGTACACAATACAATCCATTGCTAACCAGAGTTGTGGCTATAAGATCGTTGATCAGTTGCCAATTTCTGGCTATGGTAATAAATTTCTCGAGTTTTTTTATTTTTTTTAATTATACATGGATATTCTGGCGTCACGGAAATGGTTCAGACTAATCACGTGTTACCATGTGTCGATTTCCTGTCACTGGCGATGCCGAAATGTAAATTTCCTAGTGGCTGTAATTCAAACTCTCGTGGCTTCACCGTATTAGGCTTTTGCCCTTAAGTTAATCACCACTTGACACAAGTCCCGGTTAATTTGTTGAGTTTTTATGGCTTATGTGATCTCTTGGACCTGGATTTTGCTTTAAGTTTTGTGGTGATGATAATTTCTTACTTGGAACGTGAATGTTTTTCTCGTTTCTATGAATCCAAATAAAGCTCTGATAAATTATTATTATTATTATTATTATTATTCATTGTGTGTAATAGTTGAAGTTGGAATAAATTTGGCAAACAAAACAAAGGAATTTGATTGAAATGAGGACAAATGTTTGACATGAAAACACCTGAACTGAGCTTAGTAGTGAGTTCAAGGTCGCCGGGGAAATTTAGAGAAGTTCGGTGGTCGACGTTGCATATAAGCTGTTCTTCCTTCTATGCCTTCTTCGGTTCCATAGAATAAGAGGGTCGTATCACCTCCTAGTCCCTGTGTACCAGATAATTTTACGGAAAAAAGTATATTGATGAAATAATACTGACTTGTGGCTTAACAAGTTGGTGGAAAAGGCTAGAACCTGAAGTCCAGCATGGCCATCATCGACTGCATTGAGTGCTGCCTTAAGAACACGGATTGCAGTAGGGCTGTTCCGTAAGATTTCTCTGCACCATTTCACAGTTTCTTTCTCCAAATCCTCTAGCTATAACACAATAACATGTCTCAGTGAATGAACAAAACAATTACCAGCAAGAAAGGAAGTTACACTTTTATGAATCACTAATGGTTACTACTCATTAATTTTACCGGTACAACTGTATTGACAAGTCCCATTTTATCTGCTTCTGAAGCTGTGTAGAATCTCGTCATGAACCACATTTCTCGTGCCTTTTTAGGACCAACCTGTTTTTTTTTTTTCAGACAGTTTGATCAGCCCGTTTTTGTTGCATCGGAGTACTAGTCAGTTAGTTGTATCGAGTTATTACCAGACGAGACATGATTGAACTTCCATAACCAGCATCGAAACTTCCAACCTGCAGATAGAAAATCGATACTTAATGATCAATGAGGATTAGTATCAACTCTGCTCCTACTTCACTGTCACATTCAAAGTTGAAAAAAGAGGCTAGAGGGAGAACCTTAGGACCCGTCTGACCGAAAATAGCATTATCAGCTGCAATGGTTAGATCACAGACCATGTGCAAGATATGTCCTCCTCCAACAGCATAACCAGCCACCTGAATTAGTCAATCAAAAATGACATGGAACCAAGATCAGTAAAAGATGAATATACTAGACCGGCAATTGTATTAAGGTGCATACCATTGCGATAACTGGTTTTGGCAGTCTGCGGATTTGAACCTGAGAATGAAGATAAGAAACAAAGTTGGAAAAAATACACTAATCCTACTAAGACTAGATAACCTGAGCTTTTATTTTTGTATTGAAAATCAAAGACATACCTGGAGATCAAGGACATTAAGTCGACCAACATCATTGGGATCAGCATAACCATCTGGTGTCCTCAACGCTTGATCACCACCACTGCAAAACGCTTTCGTTCCCTATACCACCAACAACACAACTATTCAGAACAATCAATTTGGAGCCAAATGACCATTCAAACTTTGACAGCGGCTTAAGGCCAATGTTTCATCTCTGGCTTGAGCCTAAGCTAGACACAAAGTAACATAACCTAAATCTAGACAAAGCTCATAACTAACTAATTTACCTTGCCGGTGAGTATAATGACACCTACAGAGCTATCGTCTCTGGCGTCATTAAACGCACGCATAAGCTCCTTCACAGTCTGAGGCCGGAACGCGTTTCTTCTCTCTGGACGGTTTATAGTAATCTACATAACCAAAAACTATTCAACTGAAGAAGAAAGAAACACACACAGCAGAGAGAGAGAGAGTTAGTCGAACACGTTACACTAACAAACCTTCGCAATATCTTCACCGACGGCTTTCTCATATATAATGTCAACAAACTCGAGATCAGATTTTCTCCAAACGACTTGGTGAGTCGGCACTTCACCGTGCACCTTATGGTACTTGTCATTCATCGACGAAGCAGTAGAGAGTTCCACTGAGTGAACGCGAGTTGGAATTGTTTCCAAGGGGATGAGATGATTGGTGACGACGGAGATACGGCGGCTCGCGGTGCCGAGTTCCTTGGAGTCCGCCATTGGAGAGGAAGGAGCGAGGGACAGAGAAAGATGAGAATGATTGGTGATGAAGATGACAATTGACAAGAGATAAATTATATTTTTAATTAAAAAAGAATAAACAATTGAATTCTTCCAAAGGAGAAGAAGCGTGAAGGTTTAGAGAATCAGAGGAAGTGGACGTAATCTCTTGGCGCGCCTGTCTCTCTTAAGAACGTTTGACGATGAGATAAGATAAGGCGAAACGCAATATACATTTGCGTTTTAGTTTGGCAATTATTTTCATAAAGGCCCTTTAACTTTGAGATTTATTTCGGCTTTATTTATTGTTAAGAAATCTGTTTTGGGGAATTATATTGCCATTTAAAAGAGATAAGAAGATTCTTAAACTTTAAATTCTCAATCAATACTAAGAGAGAAGGAGTACTAAAAATTCTACCTATAAAAGTTGTTTGGACTTTTTCGTTTTTTAGTCCAACCTATAATATAAAACCAAATATCATAACATTGTTATGCCTTCATTATAACAACAACTTAAAATTTATTACATTTTAATAAATAACCCACGATTTCTAACAATTATTATAAAGACAATTGTTATCCTTTTATATTTGGGGAAATGGAACAACTAAACTATGCTATTGTCCCCTTAGTACAAAATCAAATTTTGTCACTTTTGGACTTTCACTACTCTTCAAAGTTATAAAAATTCATATCAATTAATTTACAATGCAAAAAAATTAAGAAAAATCTAAAATCTAAAGTAGTCAAACATGTGCATCTATGAAAAATACTTTTGGATTAAAAAGATATTTGGAATGGTAAATTGAAAAATAGGCTAAAGGTGTTAGTATATAAGATCTACAATCTACGACGATTCAAAATATGCATTCTAACTGAAACACAATGATCTACATACCGAAGAATGCGCATTAGACCGGAAACATTAAGATCTAAGATGGCAGAATACAAAATCAATATTTTCTTCTATGTTCTGCCTTTCTGGTAGACCATAAGTAATAATAAACGTTCTTATATCTTCTATGGAAGTATATACATTCTTCTCACTTCTCATATATCTACAATATCTGTATTCTATATCTACCACATTATCTTTATTCTACCATACGTAGAATGTACTTTCTACTAGATTTTAAACAAAATCCGAAAATCTAGGAAAAAACGGTTAGAAAATATTCCCTAAATCTATTAATTTTTTTTATTTCCTTTTTTAAATCTTCTTCCCTAAATTTTTCTTTCTTCGTTGCCAACCA
>NC_027756.1:14464470-14465318 GCF_000695525.1 Brassica oleracea var. oleracea | reverse complement strand
TGAGGTAGATTACTTACTTTGGACACAAGCAAAATCTTTGACAGCCTAAGAGTTATGGTTTGTGAGGACTTTGGAACCGATCTAAACTTGGTCAATATCGAGCTGAGTTACTTACCTTTCGATTTGGTGATTGGCCTCGACTCACCACATGTTTTCATCACCAATGATCGACAACTGCAAAATTTTCTTACATATGTGAAGACCAAAGCTTCAACAAGGTTATGTGTGTGTATTCGATCTAAGGTCGGATTTAACTTGAATGAAGAGCCTGCTGAGTCGCCTAACAGAGAGGAAGTGGGTATGTTTGTTTTTCTCTGGTTGATGTTGTGAAGAAGGGTCAACATTTTACTAGCAAAACAGCTTTGCAGGCAACAATGGAAATATGCGCAATGAAACATAATTTTGACTACAAAGTTGGCAACACGGATAATAGAGTTTGGTATGTTCGCTGCGCGGATGATGATTGCCGCTGGCGTGTTCGCGCAAAGGGATTAAGCAAAATGGATAGAAGAGTTTGGTACGTTCGTTGCGCGGATGATGATTGCCGCTGGCGTGTTCGCGCAGAGGGATTAACAGGTTCTTCATATTTTATCATCAAAAAGTATGTACCTGATCATTCATGTGCTCCATCATCAAGGAACCACTCTGTTCGTACAGCTTCATCAAAAACAGTTGGTAGTCTTATTATGCATAAGTACGAAAGTGTCAAGGAAGGGAGGAAACCTAATGATATCATCCAGTTTATGCGTAATGATCATGGAGTTGAGATATCCTACTCTTTAGCTTGGGAGGCACGTGAGTATGCAGTAAATGTTGTGAGAGGCATTCCGGAGAAGGGTTATGAAAAA
>NC_027756.1:14462639-14463998 GCF_000695525.1 Brassica oleracea var. oleracea | reverse complement strand
TCGACTTGGTCAGACGCACATGTTCATGTGGGAAATTCGATCTGATGAAAATCCCATGCAGACACGCCATAAAAGCAGCTTTCAGCGTAGGCATACAAGCACACACACTCACTGACGACATGTACACCACTGCTTCATGGAGATCGATTTATGAGGAAAGCATAAATCCTATTGGTGTCCCGGAAGATGCATGGATTGTCCCATCTCACGTTCAGCAAGCGAAAGTCCTTCCTCCAGAAACTAGAAGAGCTGCAGATCGGAGAAAGAAATGTAGGTACGAGGCAGTTGAAGACAAGATCCGCTCGTAACAAGGAACTCAAACCTCTAAACGTCGTAAATGCAGTCGATGTGGTATTGAAGGTCACAACCGGTCGACCTGTGATAGAGCAATATAGGATACAAGCCATTCGGTCTATGCAAGTTACTTTTCAGAGTTTTTTCTAAAATTATCTTTGTTGCATGTCAAACTCTGGTTTTTAAGGACCAACTATGTTTTATGTTTTGTGCACCAGTATTTACTTCGTTTTATGCAAGTTTTAAGTCTAACGTTAAGATTTGATCCATAAATTGACAACACATCTGAATACCAAATTGATTTGATCTTTGACAAAGTAGATAGATCCATAAAGAAATTACAAGATCAATCAAATTACAGAGATATAAAATAGTGAGAATGGATCCAATTAGTCCTACATCTCCCGACTTCTTGTGCTCGATAACTGCTTCCTCCACTGTCTTTTTCAAGGAACTTCTCAAATATTCAATTTCTTCGGCCATACTCGATTGTTGCTCATGCATCCTTTGTATCTCATCAAGCAGAGCCTCGTCGACCCACTTAAAAAGATGTTGCTCTTTCTTTCTCTGAATTGAAACACAAAAAGGTCAACTGGAACGTAGAAGAATTAAAAGTCATAATTTAAGGTAATTACCTTTAAACCAATCTCACATCGGAAGAATCTTCTGCATGGGTTCTCCTCCGTTTTTGAAACATAAGTGACAATCCCCTTCCCACACCAGCATCTGGAAGGAATCCCTACATTTTTAGTCATGATCGGTTTTTGAGAAGGAGAGAAAGACGGAGAAGAGAAATAAACGATGAAATAAGTAGGGTTTCTGGTCATTGGTGTTATATAAGTTTATGTTTAGGGCAAACGAGTACTGTTAATCGGGGTTTAGGGATTCCTTCCAAATCTTAAAAGTTAATACAAATCTTATGACTATCACAACACATACAAGTAGACCCTATGCTATTGTCAATACTAAACTAAAATTTGTATTAACTATTAAGATTTGTAGCCTAGTTAGGTTAGATCGTGTATGGCTCCCTGTTTAGATTCATTTAGGGTATCGTTAGGGGTT
>NC_027756.1:14459103-14460764 GCF_000695525.1 Brassica oleracea var. oleracea | reverse complement strand
ACTCTGTGATGATTTCCCCATTGTTGCTGAAGGACAAGGAATCTCAGAAGCGCTGTCTTTTCCCACTGTATCAGAAGGACCCGGAATCTGTGACACCGCTTGCTTGAGCTCAGCCATGTCTTTCTGGACATTCTCAATACGCTCTTGGATGTCATTCTGCACCACCTCCTTGAAAGAGTTGAAAGCAGAGGTGAACAAACTATCAATGAAAGTCTTCATTCCACTGGAGATACCACTGTTATGTTCAGCCGTCCGTTGACAAAGCAGTTCTTTCTTTCGAGCCTCCGCACTAGGATCATTTAGCTTACGTTTGCCCCTTCTCGCAACAATAGCCGGTTCCTCTACATGTGTATCTGTGACATCTTCGACTTCAACATTCTCTCCATCCTTTTCTGAATCAGAAAGCTCCAAAGTTGGAGGCAAAGCCTCGACTTCCCATACGAATTCCGTCCAATCCTGTTTGGCATTGAGAAGAGTAACAATACGACCAACTCGTTCATCTTTCTTCTCATCTTCCCTATAGAACTCAGTGGTTCCCAGTAGTAGATATAAATGGGAACATCTCTCCCTGACAAGAACAAACCCAAACAATAAAATTACTCTTTGTTTGTTAATTGAACCGAATATAACTTTTAAAAACTTATTACCTTATTAAAGTGGAACTCTAGGCTGCTGATATCTGCATAGGAAACTTTCCCACTTCCTTTCCAATTCCTACATCTCACTTTGGTCATGTTTTTTTTTTATCTTTTTACCCACCATACTATCAATGTCTGGGATTGCCTCCATAACCCATATCTGAAACGCATAGGAGAATCCATCCAACACGTAATTGTTCTTCAGATGCAAATCTCTCCTTGCTTTGAGTATTGATGCAAGCAGCTCGTCATACGCGTGAAGACCCCACGGATATATCCTCATCTTCTCAAAATCCATCACCAAACGGATGTATTCATGAGGGATGAACACTCTTGAATCCTTAGCTATGAGGAATCCATGTATGACACACAGATACACTAGCCTAACCCTAACCACATACGTCCACTTGTTGCATTCGTGAAGAAGCTTCGTCCTTATCATTCTCCTCAACCTTGCCTTTGCCTTTTTCCTTTGTTGCTGCAGGACACAAACTCTGTGATGATTTCCCCATTGTTGCTGAAGGACAAGGAATCTCAGAAGCGCTGTCTTTTCCCACTGTATCAGAAGGACCCGGAATCTGTGACACCGCTTGCTTGAGCTCAGCCATCTCTTTCTGGACCTTCTCAAAACGCTCTTGGATGTCATTCTGCACCACCTCCTTGAAAGAGTTGAAAGCAGAGGTGAACAAACCTTCAATGAAAGTCTTCATTCCACTGGAGATACCACTGTTATGTTCAGCCGCCCGTTGACAAAGCAATTCTTTCTTTCGAGCCTCCGCACCAGGATCATTTAGCTTACACTTGCCCCTTCTTGCAACAACAGCCGGTTCCTCTACATGTGTATCTGTGACATCTTCGACTTCAACATTCTCTCCATCCTTTTCTGAATCAGAAAGCTCCAAAGTTGGAGGCAAAGCCTCGACTTCCCATACGAATTCCGTCCAATCCTGTTTGGCATTGAGAAGAGTAACAATACGACCAACTCGTTCATCTTTCTTCTCATCTTCCCTATAGAACTCAGTG
>NC_027756.1:14444339-14458175 GCF_000695525.1 Brassica oleracea var. oleracea | reverse complement strand
AAAAAATCGAAAAGGGGATCTCAAAACCTTACCTTCAATTTTAGGGAAAGAGAAACTGAGATGAAAATCGAACAACGTCAATCTCTTCGTCCGTAGAACAACTTAAATCTTTTCCTAGTGCATGCAAATAAAGAAATTAAGATCAACACATCAAGAAAACATAAAGGGGATTTCGAAACCCTAACCTCAAAGATTTTGGTACCGAGATGAAGTAAGAGGAAGAGAAGAACAACGTGAAGCTAATCGTCCTTTATCAGCGACAAGAAGCTTCTCCCGAGCTTGAACAACTTCAATTGTAGCCGGCGGAGATTGCAAAGTAATCCTACTCTGTCGTGTTTAGAGAGGAGAGAAGAAAGAAGGAGGACGAAGGAGATATGTGACGATGAATTCAAGGTCTACGACGAACTAAGACGGCCGGAGAAGATGGTGTCGATAACGAAACCTAATCGCCGCCTCTTCGTTAGAGAGAAAGCAAAGTTGGAGTCGACGACATGTTATGATTTTTTACTCTGTATCTTTTTTTTTTACTTCTTAGTTATTTCCTGAGTAAATTACATGACTTTTTTAATATATGTATTTCAAAATTAATAGAAAGGACAAAACTGGATTAGCATTATTGTTTATACTATAGGGACAAAGATTTTGGTTTTAATTCTAAGGGGACAAAGTAGTAGTTGTTTTGTTCTCTTTTCCCAAATTTCTGTTTATATTTTAGCAACCCACATTATTTCAATCACACGAATGCACAAAATATCTTTTTCGTGTACAAGATATCTTGAATTTAAAAACATTAAATTCAAACTGTTGACTTTTGAAAATTTTGATTTAAAATATATCAGATGATTCATATGTCAGTTTAGTTATACCAACATCCTTTAATATTCCTACATCATATCAAAGGAGATAAAATGTTTCAAAACATATGGTTCATGTTTGGATCTGCGGGTCTGGGTTCTTCGAATCCTAAACGTTTGACATAACTATATTTTAAAATCTATAGTTTAAGTTAGAGTCGGTTTTTTTTGGTTCTGGATTGGTTCGGACTCATAATTCAAATATCTGTAAAATAAATGTAATTTTTGAATATATAACAGGTTTGGATTGGTTTGGGTATTAGAATAAAAAAAACACGAAGTGCACAAAACACAAAAAAGGCTTGAAACACAAAAATACCCGAAATCCTAACAAATACCTGAAAAATGTTCATATACTCAAAAGATCCAAAATTTTATCCGTAAACCTTATACGGAGAACCAAAAACACCAAAAATTTTACCAACCCAAAATATATTTTTCTAAAATAATTTTACCCATAACCCCAAACTATAACCGAAAACCCGAACCGGAAACTTAAAAATATTTGTAATGCCGAAAACATATATGAAATACCCAAACATACCTAATATACACAAATCATTCCAGGTACTTTGGGTACCCGCTCAAGTCTCTGATAGAACCCAAACTAGAACAGAGATTCGCGGTCCAAAAAGATATTGAATAGGTAATTTGCCCATGACTCAGACCCGAATTGCATCTGTATTTTCAGGTTGGTTTCAGATTTAGTTTTTCAGGTCCGACAAACTGTCGAATCGTATGAAAAGTTAGATAAAAATGTACAGATAAAATCTGAAATAATAATGTATAACAATCTCAAAACATTAATTTATATAAAACTTTTTTATAATCCAAAAAAAAACCCGCGCTTAAAAAGCGCGGATCAAAATCTAGTAAATACTTAAATAAATAGGGACATTTGCTACAATAACCTTATAAATGTATAAAATAACTAATATAACTTATACAGATTTTCAAGATTTTCAGAAGACACTTTTACTATATTACCCTTAAATATATAATTTATTTTCTTGAATGTATCATATAAACTTAAAAGGATTATTAATTTCCTTAAATAAATTAATCAAAATTTGAATTTAATCAAGTGGAAATAATGTTAATGACAAATATAACATTAAAAATAAAAACAACATTGATTGCTTTTATAGAAAAGGAAAACATATCTGTCAGAAAGGAATATATATATATTTTTAAATCACCGTTGTTACACATTTATCTTCCTAAAACATATTTTTATGCTTAAACAAATTTTTCATCAGAAGTTTATAAAGTTAATACGATTCTATGACCACTATTATGAAATCATTAAATTATATTGTATTTTTATATCAGTTCTAAAATTTATAATATCATTTATAGATAACAATGTTGTATGTTTTGTCTCTAATACTGCTAACCTTTTTTTGTAGATCTAATTTACTTTTAAAAAGCATTATAAAATACGACATGAATTTTAGGACTGAACATCTACAAAGATCGAGGTAACTGAAACAACTTTATATATGTAGAAGATGAAAAGAACATAATTAACTTTTAGTAGACTAGAAACTTCAAACCAATAGACGTCCTTGGTAGATTAGAATCGGTAGACTTATATTTGGTCTGCGACTACTCACTGGATTAGATGGTAGATGCGATTATCCAAACTGCTATATGTTTTTTTTCTGGAACAACTTTTTGGACTTGCATAGTGTCTACATGATTTTACATGCATAAAATTCAAAATCTGTAGTTTAGTTTTTTTTTTGTTTGTTTGTTTTTTTTTGTTAAAATTTGGAGATTAGTTTGTTGTCTTCTCAAAATAGGTAGATTAGCATAAAGTCTACACATGTGTAACAGATTTTACAAGTGCATTTGGTAAACGTGTGTAATGGCTACATATTGTCTACATGGATTTACAGACATGAAATTCGAAACTTGTAGATTAGTTTGTTGTCTTCTCATAATAGGTTGATTACCATAAAGTCTACACATGTATAGAAAACTTTACATGTGCATTTGGTAGACTTGTCTGAGCATGTGTTCTACACAACTCGTGTTACATCAATATCTTTCTAAGATGGACCTTTACAACAAGGAGGTCGTCTTTGTCCAGTATAGCAGCAGAGTCTGGAATCTCTGAGATCTGTACCATGTAGAAGACACTATTAGATATAGGAACATAATATCAATGGCGGATCCAGCCCTAAATTTAAAAGGTGTCAAACAATTGTGCTTTGGTCCATAATAAAAATATTTTTTTAAAAAAATCAGTTATAATAGGAACAACTTGGCATCGAACCCCAGTTAGGTGGATCAGATGAAGCAAATGACCTACGAAATCTTTTGTACAATGAAGCAAACCAGCTGATATTGTCAGCTGACCTACTGTTGATCAACGTGGGTCCGTCTATGACAATATGTCAAGATGATTGAGATTGTTCTCATTGATCCTCTTATCCTCCATTCCATATCTGTAAGTACATCTCTGTAACTATATATGTACTCTTCATTGGTATTTTGAGAAGAATCACTTCCGTCAGCATTGAACCCCAAATTAGACGATTCCACATTCTAAACAGTGTTCTCGTCTTCATGAACCCCAAAATGAAAATATGCGAAGAGAATACGTTTTTACTACATATTTCGAAAATCATGCCAAATGAGTAAATTCACCAAAACTCACCATAGGTAAATATATACATAAAATTGAAACAAAGTAAAATGATAGAATTAAATAGAAAAACCCCGGACGTAGCCAGACCGACCCTAGTTAAATTAAATATATATGTAACTTATTAATGTCCTTTTTGTGGTATTTTAGCAATTATACCTAATACTTTTTTTTTTGGATAAGCCCTACGAACGGATCCAGTAGCCCCGAAAGAACACACTTATTGTTATAGAGTAGACTATTCTGAAAACTATTGGAATATTTACATCATCCTAACCAAAATAATGTCTATCTACTCTATTACAATGGAGCCAAATTTGAAAATAACTTTACTCCGTCGACAAAAAAAAAGAAAGTAAAATTTCTCCATGTGTTTACTACTATTTGAGCTATTGGATTTTATTATTTGCATAGAGTCATCATTAAAGGTGTGATATTAGAAAATATCGACCACTTTAATATTTTGGTTCAAAATAAATTATATAGTTAACCAAGTAACCGATTCATTACATGTCAGTAGAGCACCCAATTGTAATTCAGTTTAGCTTATAATTTTAAATAACGTACACAAGCCATTTTGTTCCAATTTCATAAGTGCATAAGTTAACTTTTTTTGGGTCAAAACCAATAGTCTCGGTACAATAAGTTTGGTTTTGTCACTCGGTTTGGTCTTTGATTCAACAGTTAACCATGTGCTGACTCATTATTAAACTAAACCCTAAATCTCTTCTCCTCTGCACTCTGTGAGGTGATTCAAACTTGGAAGCTTCGCGGTGGGTTTTTTGCATCTCTGCTTCGGTTTAGAAATCAGCTTCTTTGAATAACTATAGGAGCTAGTCGTTTGTTTTTGTTTCCCTGAGGTGTTCCTTTTGTTTTCGCTTTCACCCTCGTTATTTTTTATGATCTGGTAAAGTTAGATCCTCTTTTCTTTTGTCGTTTTAGCTGTTTTTAACATTGATTTTATGTGTATATATGCTTCGTGTGAGTTTTGATAAGTTTTGTAGACCGAAGCTTACAACAAATTGTATGTTGATTCAGCAAATTTCTTGTTGCCTCTTTTCTTCCTTCAGTTAGCATTAGATTTCAAAATTTCGTTTCGCTGCATGGAGTGGACGTGTAAGTTTTCAGTTGAGCTCTTCGGAGACAGTACAAAAACGCTAAAACTCATGAATGTTAATTATGACGTATAAGAATATTTGTTTGGAGAACTAGCTAGTCATTTAATTTGCTCATATATATTTCATTACTTTGGAAGTTGATGCTTAATTGGTCTTCGACTTAGAAGACTAGCTAGATATATTCATGTATCTTTGCTTACAAGAGTTCGATAATATCTTACGTATAAATTTGTAAACGTGTTGTCCATCTCTGGCACAACTTAATTGACATGTCTGTGGGAGGATCGCCTTTTTGTTCGAGGTACAAAAAGCCTAAGAGAAGTGTTTTTGTAGATAAATGGAGGATCATAAGCCGACGACTTTCACGTTTGAGATAGATAACTTCTCAGAGAAGGAAACTGTAATTTCATCCCCAACATTCTCAAGTGGAGGCTGCCAATGGTAAATGAAATATTTCATATATTTTTTTGATATTTTACTAGTTGTCTAGATTCAAAGAAAAAAAAAATCCGTAAGTTAAATCTATTTCTACTTTTTCTAATTCAGGTATGCAAATGTTTATCCCAAAGGAAATGGTATTGAAGATCACTTGGCTGTATACCTCCAAGTTGCGAATTATGGATCATTGCAACTTGGATGGAAAAGGCGAGCTAAATTTTCCTTTGTTCTGTTGAATCAATCCGGCAAAGAATTCTACAAATCAACTGGTAAGTTAACTAATAAGACACAAGGCTGGATCCGAGATTTTAGGTGCTATAAACATTTACTGAGAATTTTGATTAAAAAATCATATATATGATGATGCTTAAGAAATCTAATCTCTCTGTTTTGGTCTTACAGAATTGTGCAATCTATACTGCGCTCAGGTTTCAGGATGGGGTATTGCAAAGGTCTTGACTCTCAAAAAGCTTAAAGAAAAAGGGTTCGTGGAGAAGAACAAACTGATCGTTAAAGTCCAAGTACAAGTACTTGAAGTTGTTAATGAGGCAGAAGTAACTGGGAACGAGACTATGAATGTCAAAGGTTTCCAAGTTCTTTATTCTCAGGTGTGATTATGCGAATGCTTCTTGTTGCTGTTTTTTTCTTTCTTTTCGATTAGTTATAAGAAGTTCATGCTTGACAGGTTGTTCAAGTAAGTTGGATTTTCGTGAATCATCCGGACATTGCTTTGAATTTCAAACCAAAGAGCCACTTGGTGAAGACAACATACATGAATCTCCTCCTCAAGCTCATCGAAAAACTGGACAAGCCTCCACAAAGCTTCTCTGAGACTGAGCTAAGAAACACCCGCACCGAGTTGGTCGATCTAACACAGACAGGGTTCAAGCTAGACTGGCTGAAGGAAAAGCTTGATGAGATTTCCTTGGAATGGAAGAAAACATCCGAGGCTTCCCGTATCCAAGAACTTGAGCAACACAACAAGAATCTCAAAGCTGAACTGAACAAGGAGAAGATCAAATCTGCTACTTCTGCTGCTAAAGTCTTATGGTTGGAGCAGACGGTGTCAAATCTCAAAACTAAGCAGAACAAGAAGCCGAAATTAAGCCCCAACTAATTCTCCTGCAAATTTGGGAATTTTTTTTTTTTTTCGTTTATCTCAGAGCTGAAGATTAAATCTACTATGTGGTAAGTCCTAAATTTTTAATACATTAAGAACTATGCAATTGGTGATTGTTTAATTATGCAAATGGGTGATCGGCTTGCTATTAATCGATCCCATGGTAGCGAATATTGCTTTTTCTTTGTTAGCACCAAGAAACAATATCCAAATCACGATGACACTTGTTGCAACCATTGAAAAATATCTCATCAGAGGAGCCTTAATTAAGCCCTCTAGTAATCTCAGAGCGGAAGGTCAAAATCTTGTGGATGAAAAATCATGTGATTATATAGTTAAACTATATCTGATACAAATAATATACATGCACTGCTTCAACAAATTAAGCAATGAAGCACTTTTTTTTGTTTTTGATTTCTCACTTAATTGTCTGCCTTAATTACTCTAGAGAAGAAAAAGGCTTTCTAACCTTCTAAACACTCCACAACACTATCAACATAACAGAAAAAAAAAATCAATTGAGCAACTAATTGTAATATGTATGAAGTACTTTTTTGGTAATCATTTTACATCTACATATCTCCATGCTGGTCATACACATATATCATGATCTGTATGGACTCCATTTCTCGCCGGCTTCCCGATCTGTAAGCAATCAATCGGTGGAACAGTTGGCGAATTGAGCAATCCAAATGCTTTCCAGCAAAATGGATCATACATGTGGTATTGTAGCTGCACTGGTTTTAGTTCTATGCCTGATAGTTGCACATCTACGCAAGGGAAACTGTCACTGCAAGCAAAATGCACAGGCTTTACAGTATAAGTGCCACGTATCTTCTCATACGTGACTCCTTCAACGGCCACTGCTGAAGTCTGGTTCCTGCATTTACGGTGATCACAGTAGAATTGATCTATCACTATGGGAAGCTGAACCTCTGTGAGCTGAATGTTTGAGAATAGTACTCCTTTCACTGATCCTACTCCTCCCTGCATTAACACATTAAAGCTAATTGAGATTTCACTCATTTAATTTTTGCTTTTATGTAAAAGATTTATTGTTAATTACCTGCCAGGTCTTGATCCGGACACCGGTCATTGTGTTGTGCATAACTACATCTCTGACTGTTATGTTGGAGACACAAGCTTTGGTACTGTCTTTACCGAGACTCCCTATGCTGATTCCATGTCCTGGTCCACAATTCACATTGTGAACATACACATTGGAGCAACCGGTTTGAATCGAAATACAATCGTCTCCTGCCAAAAAACAGAGGAATCAGTTTCACCGAGTTTTAAAGATTTTTTTGACTAATTAAATGTATTTGTACCGCAAGCTAGTGTGCTAGTGTGAATCATGACATCTCTGGTGTTTTGAAGATGAATCCCATCTGTGTTTGGACTGTCTCCGGGAGAAGAAACGGTCACGTCATGAACTAAAACCTGGACGCAGTTATCAAACTTGAGGTGACATTGGGGACTGTTCTGAATGGTTATACCCGTCACTGTCACGTCAATACTCCCATAGAACCGCAGCGCCTGCACCGTAAAACCCGAGGTAAATAAAAGTTTAACCATGTAGTAAAAGAACACATATATTGACTATTTCAATTTGTTTTTGGTATCTCACCGTTGGTTTAATGCTAGGCATTCCATTAAGCTCACTTCTTATCTGCCATGTGAAGTCAAAACAAAAACAGAGTTATGTGTTAGATGATTCTTGTCTAAATGTGAAGAATGAGATGCATTAGAAGAAGTGTGGATGTATTACCGGCATTGGAGGACGTTCTTGAACCGTATTATTCAATGGGACAATGAGCTTGAAGTCATCATCGACAGGATAATCAAAAGGGTTGTCTTGTTGCCACCAACCAGTGCCTCTTCCATCAATAACACCGTTTCCTTGTATTGTAATGCCTTTAAGCTTCGTGAACTCAATCCACCACAGAAGCCCTCTTCCCCATGACTCCGAGTCCGTAGGAGCTACAATCATCCCATCCAGCTGCAAGCAAACAAAAAGTTCACGTCTATCAGCCCAAAGGGTACATTCTGTTACATTTTTGTTTTAGAATCTTGATGAGTAACTCTCACCTGGAATACAATGTTTGCTTGACAATAAGGACCAGAGAAGGATATGGGGCCAACGAGGAAGATATAGTCAGGCGGTATGACCATAGTTGACGCCTCCACTTTGCAAGCAGAAGCCCACGCCGCTTCAAACGCCTGCAGATATTGTTAAAGCTTTATTTTTATTTTTATTTTTTCTCACAGCAAACAGAATTGTGGAGGAAAATCATGGAGATTCTGGTCCCCTCTAAACTTTGGTAACTTTTTTGTCACGTCTCTATATTTGTTTGTTTGGTTTTATCGGAATTAAGACATTGAAAGGGAAAAAACAGTTGATTGACTTTACAGACAAAAGAGAAAGCTTTTGTGAGCTCTGTTTTTTTGTTCTGTCTCGTGTTACCTTCTCAACTGTAATTCACATTCTGTTTTTTTTCGTTCTTTTTTTTAAAAGAATGTTAATGAAAGCGAAGATTAAATTCTTGATTTAATCAAGAACCAATAGGTTGAATTTTTTAAATTGGATAATGAAATGTTTTGAATCTGTACCTCAGTGTCATCACTCATGCCATCACCCTTAGCGCCAAAATCAAGCACATTGAATTCTTGAGACCCTTCAAGTGGCTGCAGCGGAAGAGGTGCTGGTGGTGGCGGTTGTACTTGTGGTGATGGTGGCGGTTGTACTTGTGGTGGTTGTGGCAGGACAGGTGAGCCGGATTTTGGCGGCGGAGTTTTTAGTTGTGGTTTTGACTTATGGGAATGGCTATTGTGGTGGCTTTTTGGTTTCTTGCTGGACAAGGAATCAGACAAGGTTGAGGAAGAGGAGGAGCTGCTATGGTGGTGCCTCCAATGTCTTCCTTTTCTGGCAATGCAGGTCTGTAAAGTTACAGACCAGACAAGAATTACCATAAGAATCATTATTGTGACGCTTCTCAGCCTTTGACTCTCTCTCGTTATCATGTTTTTGTTTGTTTGTTTTGTATGATATGTGTTTCTCTTTGTTTGACACAGAAAGATAAGGAGAAGATGAGACTTTGGTTTATGCGTTGATGTTATGGATTGAATGAAAAGAAATAGGTTTCTGGGGTTTATATAAGGAAGCGGTCCAAGAATATAGAAGGGGACTCACGGGAGTTTAACATGGATGGAATTTCATGATGTAATCAAGAAAAAACATTATTTTCCTTCTAAACTAACAAAACTAAGAGTGTAAGGCTATATATTATCACTAGGTGTTTTCCTGCGCATGATTTTTTTTAAATTAAATTATATTTAAAATGAAATTTATTAATATTATATATTTTATTATTTTTGACTAATATTTAATATAAAGTTGATTATTTAAGCATAAAATTAAGAAATAAATAATTTTGTTTATTTTAAATTACATTTAATAATATATATGTAATATATTTAAAATTTGAATCTTAGATAAATTTTTTATCTATTTATTTTGGTTAAATGTATTAAATCAACTTGTATAAAATTACTAAAAATCATATAAAAATTGTATAGTTATTAAAAATTATAACTAAACAATATTTATAAAATTTGTAGATATCTAAAAGAAACTAATGAAATTACGATTAACACTTTTTTAATGTTTTAAAAAAGATGTAGAAAATTTTGAAAATATTAGTAATAAAAATAGTATAATTATAAAAATACAATTAAATAATGTATTTCGAAATTTATAATGCATATTTTAATATATTTATTTAGTGATGATTTATGAATTATTACCGTATTTTAAGAAGTTTAACAAAAATATAAATCAACATTAAATGTAATGTATTATTTATTTTCATATTCTATAAAGTGTACCAAAAATATATGTCAGTAATAAATGTGATTGTCCATGTCATATTAACTATAAGCCATATCATCAATCTTGTTAGCCATGTCATCATTTTTTTTTGTAGAAATGATTGTAAATATAGTCTAGGGGATAGGACTATGATTGGGTTGTATATTTTATTTTTAATAAATTTGATGATGAAATAGGCTAATCGACGTATCCTTAATTATTATCTAACTACAATATTATGCAATTAATTATGTAAGTATCATGGAATATATTCTCTACAGAAACTAAAATACAATTATTTATATCCATCCTATCTTTTTTATTTATATCCATCCTACCTTGTCACTTTTTATACCAAAACCTAAGACTGTCTTCGTGGAACTAGTTAGGTAAAATCAGTATCAGAACATGTAATTTTAATATCTACAAATTCAGATATTTAATCTACTGGTTGACCAAAAAAATTATTAATGATTCTATATAAAAAATAGGGATTCCTTTATCATAGAATACCATTTGTGCAAATTAAAAAGAATACAAAACTATAAGAAAATATCTTTAACTTGACAAAAGAATAGCTTTAACATAGTAAAAATATTTTTTTGTTACAATCGATGTTGATATGCCTTAAATATGGTCTAATTATATAGCATGGTCCAATCCGGAATTACTAGTCAGCTGGGTATCTTCTTGGTATGGGGTCTGGGAGACGCAGACCAAAACAATATAGGGTCATTCTTATACTAGTATTCTACTTAAGTTTATTAGACTTAAGCATGCAAGTCTGTCAGCAATAATCCTTTCTCAAAAAGAAAACTCCGTCAGCTATAAGGTTTTACGACGCGAGATACTCGTATATATATAATTTGTGTTCTTGTAATTATAGTTGTATTCTCAATCTAAAACCACTTCCAATAATAAAATTTCTCTTTACCTATAAACGTAGCTGAAATGGTGAACCATATTAGATCTAAGTGCCGTTTACTTATCGTATTTATTCATTTGTTTCTGCCTTGCTTTCCACATACGTAAACGCAATAACAGTTATATATGCTAAAAGTAATATATTTGTCCATCTAGATTCGTATATTGTGAATTTTTATTGTATAACAATTATGTGTCTATAGTAATTACTATTGCAATTATTCCCATATATAATGTAAAAAAGTAATAGGCTAATGACAAAAAATCGAATACTTGAAATTATATTTTAACAGAGCCTTACTAAGTTACTTGATGTAGGTAACTAGATGTGCATTTCGGAAGGGGATATTGCTATTTTAGACATGAAACCATATAATTTCAGGGGATATATGTCTGCCACGTGTAGAGTAAATGTTGGTTAAGACTCATCCACTTTGGTTGGTTGAAATTTTGAAATCCATCAGAGCAAAGCCAAGACAAACATACAACAAAGGGCACCTGTTCGGATAAACACATATACCTTTCATATGGCACCTCATCTACTCGCATACAAAATGCATATTTAATTAACATATAATTATATATGATATAGTGTTATGTATATGTAATGTATTAGAGATATGTTGGGCTGGAATATATGTATCTTACGGACCTAGATTGTGAAGCCCGTAAAATCCATGAAAACCCTCGAAACTAAAAGGAAAGACTTGAAAAGCAAGTTAATCACAAGATATTCTTAGCATATTTACATTAAGTGTTTAGGAAAATTAGCATTATATAGTGTTAACATTATGTTAATGTTACCATTATATATATGCATATTGTATTCTTTTATCAAATACAACACAATAATATATCATATTCTATTATACTTTACATGTTATCAGAGCAGACGATTCTTTGGGATCGAAATTAAAACTTCCGCATTATAATTTTAGAGCTTTGATGGCGTTCATCGGTGGTGTTGACAATGAAGACGGTGAAGATGATCCGGATGACGACGTTGATTCACGTGAAGTTGGGTTTTGTTTTTTTTTATTAGGGTTTTGGTTTTTTTATTTATCTAATTTATTTTCTTGGGTTTTCGCCGGGTGATCAGTGCAAAAGAATTCAAGGGTTTTAGTAATGTTAACGGTTTGTGGCTTTCACATGCATGGGCTAATTCTTTTCCTGAGATTTATTCTATAATTTAGAATATCTCAGTGTTGTTTTTCCATAGTTTGGAATAATTTTTGTAAGAGATTATTCTACGGTTTAGAATTTCTCAAAGATGTCTTGTGTTATATCTCATAGTTTGAGATTTGTTGGTTATAGTTTAACCATTACGGGGGAGTTTTAGTTATGCTCATGTTTTTAGGTCAATTTGTTTAGTCCAAGTTACCGACTGTCCGAGATAGGACGATTGTTTTTGGAGTTGCAGTTGCGCCCACGAGATGTATTCTCATTGTCCAAGTCAACGTTTATACCCGGAGGAATCTATTGGTTTGTTTTCTTCGACGTAGTGTCCACGACATACGTGGTCTGCTTTGTGATTGCAGATTTGTTGCATCCCACGTTTGTCTTGCGGGAGAGTATTAGAGATATGTTGGGCTGGAAGATATGTATCTTACGAACCTAGATTGTGAAGCCCGTGAAACCCATGAAGACCCTCAAGACTAAAAGGAAAGACTTGAAGAGCAAGTTAATCACAAGATATTCTTAGGATATTTACATTAAGTGTTTAGGAAAGTTAGCATTATCTAGTGTTAACATTATGTTAATATTACCACTATATATATGCATATTGTATTCTCTTATCAAATACAACACGATAATATATCATATCCTATTATACTTTACATAATGCAATAAACTGGGACAACTGAAATTAAGTGATGTGTCATCACGGTTACCAGATAAGTGTCTCATGATCTATATACTATGGTATTTCAAAAATTTCAGTTACATCTATCATTACTGTCCTCAAACGGCCGGCCGATTAGTTTTTTTTTAAAGAATTTAATAAATTGCTGAGAAGTCAATATCCTTCGTGGTGAAACCTACACCGTATAATTTAACTCTCTTTTGGAGAGCAAATCTTTTACAACAAACTTGAATATATGACCTCCAATTATCCATTAGATAATCCTGAAGTTTTACTCTGTAGACCAACTCGTCATTGTTTCCAGTGGTAATGTTCGGTGTGAAATCGCAGCGACAACGATCAGTGATCAGAATTTAGAAGGAAAAAGAGATAATTTAATGGAAAAGATAGAAGAAGAAACACTACAAGAAAACAGGGGGATTCTGATGGCCGAAATCGTCAGAAATTCGTCGGAATAGACCGATTCCGACGAATTTCTGACGAACCTGTCCGTCGGTATCGTTTTGTCGGAAAAAAAAATTCGTCGGAATTTCGTCAGAACTTCCGACGACTTTCTGACGAATACCGAGAAACGTCATTCTGACGAACTTCCGACGATATTACGATGCGGACACACGAGACCAGAGTTCATCGAAAAAACTATTTACCGACGGAGAACGTTCCTCGGACAATTCCGACGTAGTGGATTCCTCGGTATATTCCGACGGACGTTGGTTCGTCGGAATATACCGACGGACATTGGTTCGTCAGAATATACCGACGGATATTTGTTCGTCGGTATATTCCGACGGATATTGATTCGTCGGTAAATTCTGACGGATGTTGGTTCGTCGGTATATTCCGAGGAACCGTTGTCCGTCGGTATATTCCGACGCCCAGAGTTCGTCGGAATATACCAATTTTAAAAACGAATTAATTTTGAATTTTTATATATTTTTTTATATTAAAAATTAATTAATAAATTAAAAAAATCAGAAATTTAAAACTAATAATATTA
>NC_027756.1:14443860-14444138 GCF_000695525.1 Brassica oleracea var. oleracea | reverse complement strand
ATAATGGTACAAATAAAAAAAATACTAACCAAGTGCTATGGCCTCGTCGTGGGTTGGGTTGGAGAACCGGGAGATGCTCTCGACCTGGTTGTTGAACCAATAAATGAACTGGCATGACCCCCGGATCCTGTTGAGCAGCAGCGCGAGGGGCAGCGGGAGCTGGAGCGGGAATATATGCGGGAACCGAGTCATGAGAGGATCCCGATGCACGGGAACTGCTCATCGAACTAAGTCGAAGACGGGCTGCGGGGCGGGGTTCATCCTCGGCCCTAAAAAAA
>NC_027756.1:14443368-14443719 GCF_000695525.1 Brassica oleracea var. oleracea | reverse complement strand
ATGCACAATTATAAAATGTTTTATAAATGAAGAAAAATGTTGTTAAATATTTATAAATTTTTTTAAAGAACGTTTTATTATACATAGTTTAGTGGAAACTTATAAAAAATTATAAAAAATTTTAAAATTTTTATTATAAATGATTTATATATATATATATGTATACAAAATTATAAAAAATTTATATATATAGAAAAATGTTGTTAAATATTTTTAAAAAAATTTAAAAACGTATTATTATATATATTTCATTACTAGAAACTTGAAAAACGTTTTTAAAAATCAAAAAAACATTTTAAAAAATCAAAAAACGTTTATAAAAATCAAAAAACGTTTTTAAAAATCAAAAAA
>NC_027756.1:14442933-14443269 GCF_000695525.1 Brassica oleracea var. oleracea | reverse complement strand
GATGATTCTTACATGATTTGGGGTTTGGGGAAGAGATATGAGGGTGAGAAGAGGATTCGCCGGTGAAGGGAGGTGGATAATGGCCGGAATCGCCGGTGTAGAGGGAGGAATCGCCGTGAGAGAGAGGATTTTTGAGAGAGAGAGGCGGCAATAACGAAGAAGGAATAAGAAGGGTTATTATATCTGAAGATTCCGACGGACACGGATTCGTCGGTATTCCGTCGGTATAATTAAAATATACCAAATGGCGATTCGCGAAAAATTTCACGCGGTTTGGTTCTCCCGGGCAAATTGGATTTCCGACGGAATGTGTCCGTCAGTATATTCCGACGGAAT
>NC_027756.1:14424448-14440350 GCF_000695525.1 Brassica oleracea var. oleracea | reverse complement strand
GTGTCCTGATAACGAGGTTTCCCACAAAATTTGCATATATTCCGTGTCTCATCCGCTCTCTAGTAGATCATGCAGTTGTCAATACATACATCTATCACTTCATACGGTAGTTGAAGACCTGCAACAAGTTTCTGAACCTCGTAGTATGAACCCGGTGCAAGGTTATCCTCAGGTAGAATACCTTTGACAAAATCAGTAATCGCATCCATACATTCTTCAGCCAAATTATAGTCTGTCTTAATACCCATTAATCTAGTTGCAGATGATAAGACTGAATGACCATCTCTACAATTTTGATACAAAGGTTGTTTTCCTGCATCCAACATGTCAAAAAATCTCCTAGACTCGGGGTTTGGTTCTTCCCCTCTATAATGATCATGTACCATCTGCTCAGTACCTACACCATAATCTATATCCGTTCTAGATTCTTCTAACCTAATATCAGGCTGAGGTTCACTAACAGGCTGAGGTTCGCTAGTACTACCATATTCATAACCAGTTTCCCCATGAAGGTACCAAACTTTATAATTACGTGAAAACCCTTTCATATACAAATGAGTCCAAACATCAAATTCTTTTATAACCTTATTATTATTGCAAGAAGAGCAGGGACATCTTAACATACCACTTTTTGCATCCGGTTGCTGTTGAACAAGCCTCATGAATTCTCCAATCCCTTGAACGTATTCTTCCGTAAGCAAATTGGTGTTCGGATCCAAATGAGGTTTATCCATCCACGAACGATAATAAACTTCTGAAGACATGATTTTCACGGAATTGTTATGACTAAAGAGAATGAAGAGAGATTGAAGTGTGAATGAGTTGAATGAGGAGGGGTTGTATTTATAGGAAATTGCTTACGGCCCTCCAACGACTTTCCGACGAAATTCCGACGGATGTAAAGCAGTCCGTCGGAATTCCGTCTGTATTGTCCAATCTCAAACGGCTATATAACGGTCATATACATTTGTCGGCAACGGTCACATGGTTCGTCGGAAATTCGTCGGAAAATTCCGACGGAATTCCGACGACTGTACTGTTAATCGGAATGTCGTCGGAAATTCGTCGGAATATACCGACGAACTTCCAACGACTACAACGGTTACATATTTTATCGGAATGTCGTCGAAAAGTCGTCGGAAAATTCCGACGACCTTTGTTTCGTCGGAATTCCGTCGGAATTTTCGACGACTTCAAATTTTTGGATTTCGTCGAAAATTGGTCGGTAATCCGTCACAAACGTCCGACGACATTGATGTCCGACGGAATTCCGACGACTTCAAATTTTTGGATTTCGTCGGAAATTGGTCGGTAATCCGTCACAAACGTTCGACGACATTGATGTCCGTCGGAACCTCCGTCGGAATTCGGCGTGTTTTCTTGTAGTGAAAAGACATCAATTTTATCTTGGACTTAACTCTTTCAGAGGGCATAACTTTTACCTTATGGTGGCCCGCTATTATTAATAATGGCTTAGGGGTAGCGCTAAAAAATACAAAACAACTCCTACAAAAGATCAAAAATCTGATCCGAATTATATCTAATTATATGTTTAATTAGTCGAGAAGTTTTAGGTAGTTTCGTTGTCCATTATAGGTTACATCAATATGTTAACTTAAATAAATCATTCATGGAGGATCTCAATTAGTCAATTAGTTTGTAATAACTAAATCATTTTTTTTAATGATGAGCAAACCTCGACAGTTTCTTGGGTGACATTTTGTCGTGTTAGTTTCTTCCAAGAGAAAACATATACACAGTTACATATAGTGAATGTATGTGTGTGTTTGTGCATGTAAAAACGGATGAGACATGTGATTAGGTCTATATTTTGTCAATGGGCAGTGATGGTAACATCTCTTTTAGTGCTCACATGCACCAGTTCACGGCCTTTGCTTTTGTCTCCACAGCTCCACCAATCTGTGTGTTCTTAAAATTGTATTATCTTTTCTTTGTTTTTTATATATTCATATCTAATATAAATCGTCATTTTCTGGTGACACTAACTTATTGGTTAGTTCTTTTACTTTTCATGGCTGCTAGCCTGCTAGAAATAGAAAACTTAAATTACGTCTCGTCTTTTTTTTACAGAAACGACTAGATACACAGTAACAATAATTAATATAAACCCATGTTCAAATGCTTTCCGTATGTAAATTGTATAAATTAATGATGATAAAAGTCCAAATTTCAAAAGATCCCATGCTAAATAACATACATACCCTGAGCCAATTAGAGATGGCAATCAAGGACCTGGACTGCGGGCCTGGCCCGTAAAGGCTTGCTGCGGGGCGGGATTGAGCCTCCATTTGGTAAGTCTGCAAAATTGCGGGCCTCGCGGGACTGGTTCAAAGCGGGACGGATCGAAAGCGGGACAGATCGAAAGCGGGATGGGCTTAACCTGCGGGATTTTGAAGACCCGCAGCTCTAGCTAAGTCCCTATTTCTGCTTTCGCCTAAAACATTGAGAGAGAGAGAGAGAGAGAGAGAGAGAGAGAGAGAGAGAGAGAGAGAGAGAGTGATTCGACGTTATGTAGCTCCGGTGATGGTGGTTTCAGGGTCGATGATGCTTCCGGTCTCCCAAGCACCTTCACTCTGCACCGATGAAGCTTCTTCAAGTCATCATAAGAAGTTTGAAAACTCACTTTCCACCGAAGAAGAAGATCTAGTTTCCGCCATGAGTTCTTCATAGTTTTGCCTATATGTATTTGTTCACATTATCATACATTTTGGAGTTTTAGGTTTCAATATATCTTTAACTGACTTCTATTATTCTTATTTGCAGAAGATGAAGTTGATGGTGAAGACCGCAAAGGCCTACATGTTTTGCGGTACGAGTTTGGTCAGCCATTTTGAGAACGCAGCCCGCTCAAAGACGAGTCTGCTGCGGTACGGGACGGGACGGATCAACCTGTTTGACATTCCTAGAGCCAACGCTTGAATACAGACATTAAGGCTCTCAATGGTGAGCAAATGAATGAATGGAAATAGTGAACACTATAAGAAAACATGATAACTTCTGACGGAATATTTGATGAATTCCCTACAGACTAATCGACAAAATACAATCTGTTGAAACTCGTCGAGAATCCATCGGAAGTTGTTGGAGATGTGAAACAGAGAGGTTCAAGAGGAAAATGCATCAATCATGGCTCAGAACACCGAATCTAGCTACCTGGCAAATCGCAAAAAAAGAAAGTTCATGGAAGCGATGCACCGCAAGTTTGTCATCTTTTAGTTTTATGTTTTCATTCTTACTTACATTTAAATACTTGGTTTTCTATAAACATTAATTTATTTTACTTTATTATTTTAAATTAGAAGTTTTAGTTATTTACATATTTTAAAAAAATATATGATTTAACTGAATTATATATATAATTTCGTTAGAAATTCATCGCGAATAATTCTTGATGGATCCCGAGTTTTGACAACTACAGTCTTTGGGAGTCCATCTCACGACAGGTTCTCGACGTATTATTTTCTTAGGTGAGGTAGACCATTGAAACTGTGTATTGGGAATCCGCCGGAACATGCATTCCAGATGACTTTCCACCAAATATGATCGTCGAGAATAATATGTTTTTATATTTCGCCAAAATTATATATAAGATATTTTTCACAGATAATTTCTGAAACATTTTCTCAATTAATCATTTAAATATAAAAAAATAATAAATACAAGATATAGATAAAATTATAGATATATACATACGATAACGATAAAAGATGTTGTGTTTTCAAAATAATGCATAAAATGACAAAATTAGCATTCAGTAAAGGATGTAAATAAATTTGTACATATGTATATATAGTAATGTAATGAATTAGAGTTTAATGTTTGGGAGTGAAAGTTTAGGGTCTAGAGTTTAATATCAGGTTTAGAGCTTAGGATATAAAATTTTGGGTATTGATATTTATTTTATTTTTGATATTTATTTTATTTTAAATAAATATTTAAAAATATTTATTGATGTTAAATGTATTTTTTTTATTAAGAGTAGCTTAGTGTTTGTATTTTTAATAAATATTATTTTGTTATATAGTCTGTATTTTGTGTGCTATTTACGATAAAATATTTTTTTGTTATTTTGTAATAAAAAATATTTTATGCTTTATAGTGGAATTGATTAAATTTATAAGAAAATATTCTTCAAATAAGAAAATATAAAAAACTGGTCAAGTACTTACAAAATTTTTTTTTTATTTTTTTATATTTTGTGATTTTAATTATTTATCATGTTATCCATGATTTTTGGTATTTTTATTATTTGTCATGTTTTCTATGATTTTAATTAATATTTTCCTTATTTTCCATACTTTAATTATTTTTAGCTGAGTCTGTATAATCCATATTATTATTAATCTATACTATTAAAAGGGAATGAGTCTTAAAAAATCTACTTATATGAGGTTGTTGGACCCTTTCATTTTTAGCTTAACTTATTATAAACAACCAAGTTCTATAATAACATTAAAACAATATAGATACTCTTATACGTTATATGTAATCTATATGTAATCGACTATTGTTACCCATATTTTCGCTCAACAGTTATTGTACACATAACATTTGTCCCGTAATACATATTTATTCCAATAAATTTTTAAATTTGTCTCTATTCTAATAACATCAGAAGACTAATATTATACATGAAACCGAAATAATATCATAGTCAAATATCAAAGTTCACCTAATATTAAAGTACAAACCTCTACAAATGAATTGTTCGGTTACACATGTTGATTGGAAACACAATGATACTTTGTAAAGTGATATCACCAATTTTCTTTATTAATGTATTTACGTTCGACGATTTCAGACTTGCAACTACATTCTTTTAGAATCCTGCAACATGATTTAGATTGATTCATAGTTATAGTTTGAATTACATCATTCTCATACACTATTTGCTTACATAGCATATTACTTTTTTCTTATAGCAGAGCTCTAATGTAGATGACAATTGACAAACATGCTACATTAGAAAGGGATTTTGGTGGAGAAAACTATTCAAGTGGACATGATAAAACCTTGAAAAAAGTTCTCTGCGGTACGTTCATGTCTTCCACATATGAAAATGATCTATACAATTTAAAATATAATTGTAGCAGATTAAATTGAATATATTAAAGTTCAAAATCATCAACTGCACATTTGAGAATATACTTTTATTTTCTCAGTATTATTTACTAAATATTTTCTTAATATAAACCAATTATAGTAAAAAGAAATCTATAAAAAAAAAACACTGGTACATTTATACCAGAATTTTTGGAATCCTTTACCATATTAGGTTAATATTTTTAGCCCTTCAAAATGGTAACAACCAAAATATTAAAATAAAAGAAATATTTTCAGATAACAACCAAAATATACACCGTAACCTAACACATTATTTAAATATTCAGAAAAAGATATCTAAAAGATATTTTTAACAATAAATTTTAGTTTTTCTATCACCATTTTCTTCATTAAATTTAAATGATATAGTAAGGTATCATAAAAATTAAAAAAGAAAACAAATCATATAGTTTATTCAACTTTATGTACTATTAAAATATATAAAAGGTGAATCATTTTAAAAACAAATATCATCAAATTTATATGGGTTTTTATCGGATCAACCAGTAATGAAGGATTTTAGGAGTTTAACGGGTTATTTAGTTTTTAAATATCGGATTTTAACTAAATCTGAACTAGATAATATGATCACCAGATTTGTAAGTTTGTCCGCGGGTCTGGGTCGAATATAAAAATATTGGTAAAAATTATTAAAACCCCTACAAATACTATTAAATTAGTCTAAAATATGCCAAGTAAATCTTATGTCTCATTAACTCAACCAATGTAACTCTTACAAAATACTTACAAAATATAAAGATGATGTTGTAACATAAGAGTTTACATACAAAATCTCAAGTAGAAAAAATGATAAAATTATATAATTTTAAACAAAAGATCATCTATATAATATGAATTTATAACTTAATAATATATATTATAATCAAAAACTAATTCAATCACATTTTTATTAACGGGAAAATCCCGCGCTTTCGAAGCGCGGGTCAAAATCTAGTAACTTTATTTAAAACGGCAAAGATGTGACTTTCAGACAATCAGGTCTATATATTATCTTATTTATTAATATTTAATTTTTTGATATACGTTGGTTAATATTTAATTTTATATCATATTGTGATTTTTCATTGATGTGTCCTATTTATATTTTCTTTTTCACCATTTTCTCATTCTAATGTTTTATGTTTTGGATGTCATTGGTGAGGTCATGGATGTGAAACTTTTAGAAGTGATTTCCTGCATTCGAACTCTCACGTTAAAAATTAGATCGGTTAATCTCAATGTCCTTAATAAATAATTAAATTTATATGTAATAATTTTAATTAAAAATAGATTTATCTGTAATTAGTTTATAAATCGTGATATTGACTCAATATATTTCTAATTAAATTCTTAATAATCTATGTGATTACTGTTTTAAGCTGATAAGTTACCATCAATTTAATTGAATATTATCTTTGATTCAAAAAGATGAATTTTGAAACAATATATACTAAAAAAGGCCTATACTAAACTCTATTTATCTTTGTCGTGTATGGCGGCCGCTCATATGTTTAGCTTTTAGTTTAGTTTATATAATTTTCCATTAATTTAACTGAATATTATCTTCGATTCAAAAAGATGAAATTTCTGAACTATTTCTAATCCCTATTTATCTTTGTCGTGTTTATTTGTTGAGGTCTTAGTTTAGTTTATACCTTTACATATGAGTCAATGTTATATTGCTTCTAATATCTTATGTGATTTTATTGTGAAACAGGGAGCATTAACGCAATCATTACATATCAGAAGTACCTCTTTCATCTCCAAATCGTTTGTTTTTTTTTTTTTTATAATTGTTTCTATTTACAAAAACAGGGAGAGAAGAGGAATGATAGGCGGCTACTACAAAATCGAAAATTAAAATTAAAAAGGTATTATGTTATCATGTATAAATATTTGTGTTTTTCACAAAGATGATAAATTTGAGTTTGATTCTTTATGGTGGCGAAATATAGCAACAATAACGGAGAAAAAAATTGTATATACAAATAAAAGTTTCACACTTTATATCACGAACAATGTGAAAGGTTTTTCGTTTATGGTTTTTGGTGGGACAAAAAAAAAGATTTTAATGGAGGGTTTGGAATCTGCTATTCAATGAAAAAAATTGTATTTAATGTTACATGGTATAAAGGTTAAGATCATCATTATCATTAATGAATCATTATATATCATATATCTATGTTATTACTTGTTGATAATGTTTTTAATACTATAAGATTATATATTGGGTAATATATAAATTGTTTTTAGGTTTGTATTGGATATGTTGGATCATAATTAATTTTAATATATTTGTAAATTTATTATGTTCTCAAACGCGGATAAAACACCTAGTTCCTTAATTAAATGATCAAATATATATATATATATATATATATATATATATATATATATATAAATCATTTAATTATTTAATAATGGATGTGCTCCAACATAAAAGATATTATTGTCATATGCTTCAAAAGTCAAACTTACTGATGATTCTTTTTGATTAAAGAAAAATATATGACAACTGCACCTATTGTATTAATTCATCGCATATATGTATTCAAACTATAATAATGCATGATGAGCTTAAAATATAGTATTAACTCATCACAAATTGGAATCGTTTTAAATCTGCCTCAACATTCCCCCAACAGGAAAACAGTCTTCAGCTTCCTCTGGCGAGACTAACAGACCAACGGTTTCTACCTCACGTTTATGTCAAGAAAAATCGCAGGGTGAAGATTATACTGTTTAAAAAAAAATTATACTGTTAAGGGTGATTACCTTTTTTAAAGGTGCAGCTAACAAGAGCAGACAAATGTTGTGGATTGAAGAGTTATAAAGGACTAAATTATGGAAAAATACAATACTCCGTCGGTTTCATAAAAAATGTCATTTGAAAATTTTCACATATTAAAAATCATTTTAAAATCTCTATTTTATGATTTATTTACACATTTAAATAAATTTTTCTTTCTAAATAATATATTAGAACAATAGGAATAAAACTGATTTAAAAAAAATGCACTAAAAATATAAAACTAAAATTTCAAAACTGACATTCTTTGCAAAACGGAGAAAATAACAAAAATAAAACTTCGAAACGACATTTTTTTGCAAAACAGAAGAATACTTAATAACGGAAAACAAAACAGTGTATGGGTACGATCCGAGGAGAGACAATCAGATTAAGTGCACACTACAAACTAGAGGCCATGCTTTTAATTTAATGTGCACTTATAGAAGCATCTTAGGAACTGGTGTCCCTGATACAAACTTTTTTTTAACGCCAAACACTTATATTAAAATGGGAAATTGCTAAAATAGAACAAAAAACAGTCATCTTGTCCTCGTACCATATTGTCCTCTTTTCTTATTAAAATTAAAATGCCTAAGAGGATTAAAGTATATTCGACGATTACGAGATACACGAAAGTAGCTAAAGCATAACGAAAGCTAGATGTGATAAAGAAAAAGGGACTGGAAAGAGAAATTTCACTTGAAACCCTAAAACCCATGTCCAAAGAGCATAATGAAGTCGGGTTGAATACCGATGTTGAAATACCCAAACAGGGTTTGATAGCAGTTGGCAGCCATCTTTGGTGAAGCTCGCATCATAGGAGAGGAAGATATAATGGTTCCTCCAATAAAACTTCCTGATGAAGGAAGAGGTGGGCAATGAACTCCGGTTTTGAAGTACTCATCGAAGAGAACAAAAGATGCTAATTCCAGTCGACTACGAGAACTTTTTTTTGAACTTGACTAAGGAGACTTATCGGAACAGTTTTGGGCTGGACACTGAAATGCAACGGAGGAGATGACTGAGACAGATTTGCAGGGGACAAGCTGGTGAAACTAAATGTAGAGCCATGAATTCCGATTCTAGAGTACTCGTCAGAAAAGACAAATGATGTCATTCCGGTCCCTGATTCGTTATCTAGAGAAACAACATTTACATTTAACTATGTTAGAATAATGCTACAAAGAATAATACAAAAAGAAAGTAAACTCTTTCTCTTTTTCCTTTTTCCTTTTTCCTTTTTCCTTTTTCCTTTTTCTTTTTTAAAGAAAGTAAACTTTACTGAACGTGTGAATATAAGTAAAGGGAGGTATTCCAAGGGGCATATCCTCATTTGTGTGTTCACGAATCAAGATGCTTTTCAGCCTTCAATTGTTCAGTTCTCATTATTAGAAAATGCCACTGTTCAATGTTACACGAGCCGTATAAGTAATTTAAGTACAAGAAACAAGAACGCTTGTTTTATATCACCAATTTTGTAATTGGTAGAATCTCGAAGAATCAGGAGTTTTGTCACATTCATTTAGCACAACTGTTTTTTCTTAAATAGACAAATTTGCCCATCCCATGAGTTCACGCCGTTTTCAAGTTTGTATTGGTCGTTTATATGTTCAAAAAAAAAAAACTAATTTGCTTAACATTTTACTAAAAAAAAAAAACTAATGCGAAAATGGTTGTAACTGCAAAAAAATGCACGACTAGATACTATTTGCTTTCTCAAAAAAAAAAAGATACTACTTTCAATTTCTAATAATTTTATTTTCTGTTAGATTAACAAATATCTTTCAGTAGAGATCATAAATAGTTTTCCTTAGAGCACTTTCAATATAAAAGTCTCACAAAAAAAATTCTAACTATATTAGATTATAAATATTAATAAATTGGCTACCTTAAAATTATGAGAAACTCACTTCAAAGTATTTGGAAATACTTATAATGAACTATAAATATTTTTTCATACTTACACTTATACATAATTTAGAAAACTTAGGTTAATGAAGAATATTAACCACCATTGGAAATGCACTTGCATGATTTTCTGGCAAACAAATAAAACATAGGCGGTTGCTAAGAGAATCTCCAAAATAAATTCTATAACTTCAAATTTAGAGTTTTTTGCTCTCCATTCAAAAAGGAACTTCAAATTTAGAGTTTTGAGTAGTGAAACTTCAAATATGAAGTTTCACTTTTTAAAACTCTAAATTTGAAGTTTCACTTTTTATTTGCATATTGGTCCTTATAATTAATTATATCTCACATTTATAATTCTTAAGTATTTTCTCATTCTTAGTTTTAATCTTTAAAACTTTTGTATATTTTAAATAATTCAAATTTATTTTTATAAATTTAAAATTTACACATCAGTTTAAAAAAAAACTAAAATAAGATTTATAATATTTTAAAAGTAGAATAGACAACAAAAATATTACAAAAGAAACTTAATAAAAAAATAATTAAGTATTTTTATTTATAATTTATATTTTAATATAAGATTTTATTAATTAATATTACTATAATATTTTTATATATGTGCTAGTTATCTATAAAATATTTATGGATTTATATTACTTATGACAGATATAAGGAGCATATTGTAAATTACAAATAATTTTAAAGTTAAATTTGAAGTTTTGCTTTTTGATAAGAACACCTTGAAACTTCAAATACAGAGTTTGCAAAACTCTATATTAGAGAGTCTTTTTGGAGATGCTGTAATAGCAGAGGATGTTTAATAGCACATATTTTTGACTTTTGATTAGGTTAAGTTTTAGTTATTTCATTTTCTAAAGATCTCTAAAGTCAAACTGTATTAAGTCCTGTCTGGCTTCATATCCTGGCTTGGATATATTATTTTTACCTTCAGTTATCCATATGCATTTCGATTTAGCTTGATTTGGTTTTATTATCTGTAGGATTTGATTCAGTTTGCTTTATCCTTCCACTCATAATTAGCATTTAGTAGTTTCATTAGAAATTAGCTAAAAGAGATAAATTGGATAACGTGACGTATACACGTACAATATTAGCCACGTTGACTAATTCACAGGTCGACTCTTTGTGATATTGTGCAAACCCTTGATCATGTGAAAAATTCAAAAATATGTGGATCGTACATTTTCTCGATACGCCTCTGTCATATTATCATCATATATATGTTACCTGACTTCGAGGTTTTCATATAAATTCCAACATTAATAATAAATAATAATATATTAGATGTATGCGTACATGCACTCATGCACGTAACTGCATGTCTGTACATATGTGTATATAGCACGGTGTGTGCTGTATACATACACGAACATTCATTATATTTTTTTTTCAATTATCTATTCTTTTGTTCTAAATGAATTAACATTTCTATTTTTTTAGAATCTAAACTAAGGGTATGACTGGTTTCTCCGCTACCACCCGCAAACGCAGCTTTTGCGGTTGGTAACGGTTGTTGGCGTTTTGCAACAATCACTCAAACCGCTGTAAACCGCTTCAAACGGCTCTAAACATCATAAATTTAAAAGTTGGTTCCAGTTAGCGTTTGCGGTTGCGGGAGGATAATTTTTTTTCTTTTTCTTTTAAACAATATAAATACAAAAATAAAAATATTCAATAAACTTTTTAAATTGGAATTATAAAAATACTAAAATATATCTATTATATTTTAATTAATATTTTAAAATTTTAAAATAAAAATATTTTCTATAATTTTTTAAAATTTAAAACTATAACTTTCTAAATATAATTATTATATTTATTATAATATTATAATTTTGAAAATTTTATAATTATATAAATGTAAATATTGTTAATTTATTATTTAACCGCTGATGTATTTGGTAGTTAACCAGTCATAAAGTCATAAGTATCCTGCAAACGCACCAAGTTCTAGCCGTCAAACCAGTCGTACAAATCTCTTAAAATCGCTAGAAACTGCAACCACCAGCATTCGCAAACTTTCGCAACCGCAGCCGCTGCGTTTGAACACCCTAAGTAGCAGCTTCATACATATTTTAACGGAAACTTTATTTGACAAATTTTTATTTGAAATTTTTATTTTAAGATATATTAAATTTAAATTACAAGACTTTTTGTAGTTTTTATTTTAACATGTATTAAAGTTGTTGGGATGTTCAATTTTCAAAACTTAAGGCTCATATAAAGCTGGAGTCTTTATAACAAAATAATCACTAGATCCCTCTGTTTTAAATTATAGGTAATTACATGTTCAAAAAAAGTTTATAAGTAATTTTAGTTAAAAGTTCCAATATTAAAAAAATGGATATTTTTTTTGTAACTTGGCTTTCAAATTAAAATGCAAAAGGATGATAAAATGTTTACAAGCTAGTAGATAGCTTTAGTTTAAGGCCCAAAATGGATGTTTGTTAAAGTATCATTTAATATAAATTTCAACCAATTATAAAAAATCTACATAATTTAATTGGTCACACAATGTTCATAAATACAAAAGTTACATTGAAAAATTAAAACCACTTATATCGTGAGACAAAACGGTTTTTTGCTAAAACTAATTATAATATGAAATAAAGGGATAATATTTATTTCATCAGTTAGTTTCATTCTGAAACATCGAACTATAAATACAAATAAAGAATATGAGACATAATAAAAAGTCGGTAGAGTTTTTGTTTTGGGCAATTCTCCTAAATAGACAATTTTCAAGTTTTGGTCACAAAAATAGACTACAAAAAAGAAAATGACCAAAATGTTTCATTTAATAGGTAAAAGGACCATAATACCCTAGATATTTAAATTAAAAAAATTAAAATTAAAAAAATATTTTTTTTATAGTTTTAGATTATATGTTTTCAAATTCGAATTTTTTTTAAAAAATATTTTTTTTTTTTGAAATTTTGTTTTCGAAATTCTTTTTTATTTTTTTTTTCAATTTTTTTTTGTAATTCGAAAATAATTTTTGAAACTATTTTAAAAATTTTTATTTTCAAATTTTTAATATTTATTTTTTATTTTATAAAATTTTAAATCTCAATCTCAAATCTCCACCTCTTAATTCTAAATCCTAGGGTTTGAATTAGTTAACCCTAGGGGTATAATTGTATATTTACTTTTTTAATGAAACATTTCGGTCATTTTGATCCTTAGAGTCTATATTTGTGACAAAAACTTTTTTAGTTCTGCTGGATTTTCAACTGGCACTACGCGCGAGATTATTTTAATAATTTATATCATTTTATATTAATTTTAAGATAATGAAGTATAATCGGTTTATATACATTTTATAAGAAGTTTTCTTCAAAGTATGCTTTATTATTTTTTCTATTTAGATTTTTATGCAATTATACTCTTTTAAAAACTAATATTTAGATATCTTTTTTGTATATGTAAATGTGTAAGTGTATTTATAATCGTGTTTATATTATATATTAATCTTATTTAAAAAAATTTATTGATCATTCTATTCATAATAAAAAATAGTACACTTTATAATTATTTTTATTATAATTTTTATCTATCTTTCTATTTGAAAAAACATAAGAAAATTAATGCATATGCACAATATCTAGCTTTACTTTGTATTTACCAATTTTTTACAATGAAAGTAAAAGTATTATATATTTTTGTGAATATCGGTATTTGAAATAATCATACCGAAGTCGCTTAAATACATATGTGTTAGTATTTTAGTTAGAGTTCAATCATAATAAATATTTTTATGAAATTTAAATAGTAATTTTATTTTAGATATAATAAAAAGAGAAATAAATATATACAATTTTAAACTAATGTTAAATAATTTTTTATTTATTAAAATAAACACATAGAAATAAAAATATTAGATACATCTTCTACTTGATCTAGTTACAATATTAGTTAATGGCGTAATCATGATGTTTTATTAGTTCATATCATATTTCATAAACTTAGATAACATATTTTTCAATTGACGAATGTATAATGAATATTTTTCATATCTTTATTTTCTGTTGTCGAGAGCCTGAGACTATACTCTAATTAATGTCAATATTATTTGTAAATAGTATTTGAATTTTCAACTAATTTATTTTAATTTTTAGCCTCTTTTATTTTTTCTTATGTGTCATATATATTAATAACATTCTGTTTCAAATATCTTTCATTGATAGAACTCATGTGATATCATTTTTAGTTTTATATGTTATGTAAATTGCTTTAATAAAGCTTCATAAGCATATGTCCTACAAATTTTATCGGTGAGTTACACTAAAGACTTATGAAAAGTCACCATATAGTTTGCATAATTTTTAATGACCATATTTAAAAAAAAACTTATTGATTATAGAATATTTAGAGTTTTTTTCTTAAAAACATATTTGATTAGTTTAATGATTATTTTTATAATGATTTTCTTAAAAACATATATTTCAAAATTTATTAAATTTTAATTGTTGATTACTATATAACTATGTTTATTCATTTATTGATAAAAATAGTCCGAGAACACATAGATAAATGATTTGAAAAAATATAGATAAACGACATGTTTAACAATATATATTTTACATAAGTAAATTATTGCTACCATCACTTATTTCTAATAGAGCATTGTAACTTATTGTAAACTAGATAATAAATTGGCTCGGTAAAAAAAGAATCACAATCAACCATTATCTTTCTAAGAAACTCATATAACATATTACAAATACTAAATTTCAGTTTACCTTTATATTTATTTGTTCATATTAAGTATTATGATATTAATTATTTATTTTATTTTTATTTATAAGCTATTTGTATGTTTTGACATATTTTAAGACATAATTTTATAATTCTGACTTTAATTAATGAAGAGTTATCATATATATCAAGTAATCATTTTTTATTTTCGTTTTGTTTTTTTTTCATTTTTTTAGAAAATTTAAGATTTATACGAATATTAACTAAAAATGCTGACTTTAAATTTTTTTATTGGTATTTTCAGTTATTTCTGATTTTTAAAGCATATAGTCCATATCGTATGAAAGGTTACAGATATAATTAGATTTTTTTCTTCACAATCTCTTATTATATTAAGTTTTCAATAATTAGCTATAAAATATCAATCTAACTTTAAAGATAATTTTTACAAATTTTAATTTATCTTTGTATAGTTTTGTGCTGATTTTTATTTATTTTTTCCACACGTGATTATTTATAAATATTTTTTAAAAAACTTTATTTCTTTTTGAATATTATTATTTTTGTTAATTTTTTGTTTAATTTCAAATATATACTTTTTTATATATCAAGTTAATTATTTTTAATAAAATAATCTTTTTATTTACTTTATCAAATTAAGATGCTGCTTTTTATATTATTATAATGATATTTTTAAATTCTATATGAACACTTAAATAATATATATCCTCAATTTTGAAACCATATGTTATTTAGATTCATATGTAATGAAAAAGTGATTTACATTTACATTGTCTTTATTATTTGAAATCCTTATATTTTTAAGATTAAATTTGTCACTTAATTTTACGTTGATCTTCCAAACATTTATTTTTTATAATAAACTCTTTCTTTTAGGTATAAAGCAATTTTGTTTACTAAATTTATTATTGATATTTTTTTTGAAAGAAATAGCTTCCATTTTGAAATTATATTTTGTTAGATTCATATGTAATGAAAAGTGCTTTAGATTCATATTGTTTTTATTATTTGAAATTCTTGTATTCTTTAAGATTTTTTTTGTTAGTTAATTTTACGTTGATCTTCCAAACATTTATTTTTTATAATAAACTCTTTCTTTTAGGTATAAAGCAATTTTGTTTACTAAATATATTATTGATATATTTTTTTGAAAGAAATAGCTTCCGTTTTGAAATCATATTTTGTTAGATTCATATGTAATGAAAAGTGCTTTAGATTCATATTGTTTTTATTATTTTAAAATCTTGTATTCTTTAAGATTTTTTTTGTTAGTTGATTTTATGTTGGTCTTTCAAAGGTTTACTTTATATATCAAATTGATTCCTTTAATAATTTT
>NC_027756.1:14421582-14422026 GCF_000695525.1 Brassica oleracea var. oleracea | reverse complement strand
GCAGCAGCGATGAGATGGCATGCAGAACATACTCAGAACGAAGGCGAGATCAATCATCCCTCTGATGCAAAAGCGTGGAAACACTTGAATTCGGTGTACCCTGATTTTGCAAGCAACCCCCGCAACGTTTATCTTGGGCTCTGCACAGATGGTTTTAGTCCATTTGGAATGTCTTGAAGACAATATTCGATTTGGCCAGTTTTCTTAACGCCATACAACCTTCCACCAGAGATGTGTATGGGAAAGGAATTGCTTTTCATGAGTATATTGATACCTGGGCCAAAGCATCCAAAGAGGTCCCTTGATGTTTTTCTACAGCCTTTGATAGAAGAATTGAAGGAATTATGGTCAACAGACGTGCAAACATATGATTGTTCAACGAGAACAAACTTTACAGTGCGAGCAGTTCTTTTGTGGACCATTAGTGACTTTCCAGCATACGGG
>NC_027756.1:14362966-14419099 GCF_000695525.1 Brassica oleracea var. oleracea | reverse complement strand
GTTAGTTAGTTTAGGTTTGGAATTAGTTTAGGTTTGGAATTAGTTTAGGATGAAATTATATTAGGATGGAGTTAGATTATGATCAAATTAGAATAGGTTTAGATTATTTTTATATGATAAATTTGAATTGTTTATAACCATGTATTTTTTATGTTTGTTTTTTCAGATTGACGATATTGCTATGGCTAGCGGTAGACAGAGAATTAGGAACCTTACGCCTAGAAACTCTTACGCGAGTAACTTTCTTCCACAGTCGGATCCATCGGCTTCTACTTCCGGCACTGCATCCGGCCAAAGAATGTGCCTGATAGCCAATATGCTGATCCGTATGTGCCTCCACAGGCATATGACCCTGAAGCTTACTATCCGCGGTTCGATAACCCTGCTTAATTCTTTCCCCAGTACGTTGAGCCTCCACAGCAGCCTCGGAATGAGCAGCATCATCCTCCACACCATCCCCGATAACCCTGCTCAATTCTTTCCCCAGTACGATGAGCCTCCACAGCAGCCTCGGAATGAGCAGCATCATCCTCCACACCATCCTCAGCAGCAGTACACCGTACCCGAAGCTGCTCCGGCTCCTGCATTTGTTCATCCAGATTTGATGGTGCCACCGAATGCATCATATGCAAGATATACAGGGGAAGACCTTCTCCAGATGCCGGGACGAGAAGGTTTACGAATCATCAACCCAGATCGACCACCCAACACTTACTGGTAATTTTTAATTTATTAAAGTTTTAATTGCATTTAAATATACTAATTATACAATTGCTCTAAATATATGTATTCTTTGAAATTTTGTAGGTTTTCGACGGACAATTGTGTTGGTCAGAGCGTTGGAGATATCATCAGGACAAACTTCCGGGAAGCGCATCCGAACTGGTCTCTTACACCTGACCATGTTTGGAGGACTTGGTTCAAGTGCTTCGCGGTTAGTTTTAAGTATCATTTTTTATTGTTTATTTTTAAAATAATTATTTATTTAATTTTTTTTTTATTGTAGCAAAAATGGAATTGGTCCATTGCTGTCAACGAAAAGGTGAAGGAAGAGTTCTACAAAAAAGGGATGGCTCGCCTAAAGAACATTGTTGGTGATTGGAAGGAGAAGGGGAGGGTTTTGGGGGACGACGCAAAAGAAGCATACCTCAGCAATGACGTTTGGAAGGGCTTGAAGGCTTATTGGAATTTGCCGAAGTCAGTTCAGAGAGACCCGCGATGATAATGGTAACCTGCCAGTACCTCATACTTCCGGACAGATTCCACACGCTAGGAGGGCTTCGTGAGTTTAATTTAATTTAATTTTTTTTTATACAGGCTGCCCAAGAAGGACCATCATCTCTGGCCCGAATTTACAAGACGACACACCAGCATTCTGATGGCACCTTCTCGCATCCTCGAGCAGATATGCTCTACAACACTGTTGAGGCTCGCATCCAGGAGGTCCAGACTCAGTTGTCGCAACAAAATCCGGAAGGTCCGCCGGTCCAGCTGTCCACCGTCGAACAAGACAAAACTTTTGAGCAGGTTAAAAATTTGATCTCTTAAATATATATGTTTATTTACATTTATTATTCTTTAAGTTAGTTTTACATATGTACTAATTAAATATCTATTTATTAATTGAAGGTTGCCCCGAAGAAAATGGGACGTATTATCGGGATCGGGTCTGTCAACGATGTCCCGAGGGCAAGAGCTCAACACACTGCAAGAATGAAAGAAGAATCTTCTTTCCGTAAGGATTTGACTGCGTCCAAAGAAGTCATAGCTGATCACAGGGACAAATTTGCATTTATGGCAAATATGTTCGATTTGATGAAAGAGACAACCCCAAACATCAACCCGGTTTTTGCCTCTAGGTGGCAGTCTCTACGTCCGAGCTTTGTCCCCGAGCCCACTCCGGCATAGCAGGCAGATTTAGAGCGACGTGCGGATGAGCATAGCTCCGACCTCTTCGACGAAATAAACTTTAACACTTAGTTTTTTCGGTTTTAATTAATTAGTATTATGAATGTTTTATATTATGGATACTATTATGTTTCTGAATGTTAGATATTTTCTTTTAATTTTATCAAATTTTAAAAATTAAAATCAAAATAAATTTAAATATTTGATTTTAATTAATATATTAAATTTGTAATCAAATACAAAATTCTAAAATAAATAAATAAAAGGCTTAATTTACAACCAATGAACATCTAACGTCGATGTAAAGTAGTCGTTATATTTTGACAAATAAACATCGACATAGAAGCAAATTGGTCGTAAGTTTACGACCTATATATATCTAATTTGCGAGAAGTAAATGTGTGTCACATGTACGACTAATACTTTTACGTTGAACTTACGACCAATTTACTTAGTCGTACATTTACGTCTGTTTTACGATAAAGTCTTTAGTCGTAACTTTACGACCAATGTGCCTCGAATAATTATTTACAACCAGCTTCTAACGACCAATCATTTTTCGAAGCATTTTGGTCGTAAAGCCTATATTACGACCAATAGGCTACTAATACTGTAGTCGTTAAGGTCATGTTTTCTTGTAATGTCTTTAGATTTTATTATCTTTTCCTATATTTTATTAATTCTTCATATATTTTTTTTTGATAAACTCGTTTGAAATTATTTTTAATTGTATATCTTTTGTTAATTACTTTAATAAAGTTCCATATGTATGGATCCTATAACTTTTACTGATGAATTACATTAAATACTTATGAAAAATCACCATGTATTTTTTTTTATTATGAATGACCTTATCCTAAAAAAAAATTGTAGATTAAAAATATCTTTAGGTTTATTTCAAAAAAACTATTTGAATAGATTAATGAAGTTGTTTATAATTTTCTAAAAAATGTTGTTCCAGAAAATAATATAGTAGTGTTATTATAGTTTTAACTGTTGATAAGTAAATAACTATATTTTCACAAAAAAAGAGTAAATAACTATATTAATTTATTTGATTGATAAACGGCAGTTTAAAAATATATAGATAAATGGGCTAGTTAACAATATGTTTCTTACACAATTGAAATATTTTTATCTTCATTTATCTATAATAAAACTCTTTATTCTTATTGTAATCAAAAACTGAATTTGCTCAGTAAAAAAAGGACCAAAATAAACCATTATTTTTTTAAAAAAACTTGTGTAATTGAGTATTAACGCATACTATTTTTAAGCTGATACCTATATAACTAAGATTATTTTAACTATCTATTTTATTTTTATGTATATGTTATTTGTATAACTTGACAAAATTTATGATATAATTTTTATCAATATTTTTATGTTTATTTTTGAGAGACATAGCTTATTGGACATTTTCAATAATTTACAACTTCAACTTTTATATAGTATATGTTATTTGTGAATATTGTCAATAACATATAACCTAAAATTTGAAACTACGTATTTTAAACCTATATAGCTATAATTGTTTGAAAGTATTGCATTTTTATATTTTTGTAAAATATTATAAACATTAAGTTATTTTAATATAATGTTTTACTTTTGTTAACTTACTTTTACAAAAATCAGTTTAAGATTAAGTACTTGTATTTAATGTTAAAATTTTGTAAGTTTAAATATTTATATTGATTTATATTTTATTTTGAAATAAACATTTTTGGTAATATTGACTTTTTAGAAATAGCCAAAGAAATAATTATTTCAGAATCAAGCATTTTAAATTTTATATTAAATTTCGAAAATATTATATATATTAAGTTAATTTTTATTTAATTTTAATTTTGTTAAATTATCTTACTGATATTGATTTCTATTTTATTATTTGAAAGTACTTCAATTTTTATTTAATAATTATCTTTGTTAGTTATTTTTATGTTAAATTTAAAAAATCAGTTTAAGATTAAGTAACTTATATATAATATTTTTATTTTTTTAAGTTGAACTTTTTATATTGATACTATATATTATTTGTGAATATTTCCAATAGCATATAACCCAAAAATTAAAATTACATGTTTTAATTTTTATAGTTATAATTTTTTGAAAGTCTTGCATTTTTTTTTAATTTTCGAAAATTAATTATACATTCAGTTAACTTATATATATAATCTTTTTACTTTTGTTAGATTTCCTTATTTGATATTGATTTATATTTTATTTTAAAGTAAACAAAATTTTGGAAATATTGACTTTTTTGAAAGTATTAAACGAAAATAATGATTTGTCATATTATGATTAGTTGTTTTAAATCCTATATGTTTTAAATCATATTATTGAATATTTTCAATAGCATATAACCTAAATTTTAAAAATCATGTGTCTTAAATTTATATAGTTCTTCATATTATGATTAGTTGTTTTAAATCCTATGTGTTTTATATCATATTATTGAATATTTTCAATAGTATATAACATAAACTTTAAAAATCATGTGTCTTAAATTTATATATTTCTTATTGTTAAAATATCTTGCATTTTAACTTAATTATTATATTTATAAGATATTTTATTTAACTTCCGAAAATATATTATATATTAAGTTAAATTATATATAATTCTTTGAATTTTGTAAGTTTGTCTTATTTAAATTGATTTCTATTCTGTTATGAAATAAACAGTTTTTGGAAACATTGACATAATTAAAAATAGCAAATTAAAGATCTGATGTGTCAAAACACGACTGGAGATTTTAAAGATCTGATGCCTCAATTTTTATATAGTATAGATATTTTTATATAGTATAGATTCTAGGGTATTTCCCTTTTGTTTTCTTTTTTGTTTTCATGTGGCTATCATTCGTCTGGTTTATTTAATTGTCTTTTGCGTTTCCCGTATGGCTTTACAATATTAAAAAATGCCTTCTCGTCTTTATCTATGCCGTCTTTCTGCGAAGACATGCTTGTGATTGTTTTTAACTAATATTTGTGTTGTATAATCCATTAACGTTCCCGTGAGTTAGCTGGAAAATTACCGTTCAGCCCTTCTGTGACTGTCCCATAATCGGCTTCTATTTCTTTCTTTTTTTTTGTTCAAACTGCTTCTATTTCTATATATCATTTCTTGTTCTTGGTTTGAAAGATGTCCTGATCCAGCCAAAAACTTGATAACAGATGCAAATTATTTAAGAAAAAGTTCAATAGAATACAATAGATATATTTTTTTTATAACAGGGATCCTAAAAATTTTATATGTCCAAAGACTAATCCCACAAAGCATTGCATCTGGGTACACAACTAATCCATCAATGTGGCACGGCTATCAGCTATGTGGCCAAGGTGAATCGAACCCTCTCTGAACATGCAATAAAAATTTTATATGTTTTGTTGTCGCAGATCCTGAAACTTGACATGCGACTGTAACTCGCGACTTGTGATTATATGTTGTTTGTTTTGTTGATGAATGTATCCGTGACCTGTGACAAAATTTAATTTTAACCGTTAATTTTTTCAATGATTTAAAATAGTGACTTGCGATATCACAAATCATTTTTTCGATATTCTTTCCCTTACTCTAGATCAAGTACACTTAACTCTGGAATTCTTTCTAGATCGATATTTCACCGAAAAAGTGCACTTTATTAATACAAGTAACTAAATCACTTCTCTTAAATCATTCTAGATATATCACAAACCAGAATGTTTCGGAAAAATCTTTTTATCTTGTTGGAAATCTTTGGATATTCAAAAAAAAAAAAATCAGGGCTTACAACCTAAAACCAATTGGTGATAAGTGGAGTGGTCCATCTATCTTATATATTACTAAAGATCCCTTTCAACTACCGATGTGGGACCTTTGTCCCTAATACGCCCCCTCGAGATGATGACTCTTTAAGCGTCAATCTTGGAATGTTTGGGCAAGGATCGAGGGCCAACTTTGGGCGGGGTCGATGTGGATCGGGTTGGACTGCGTGGATCGAGCTCTGATACCATGTTAAGCTAAATGGGCTTCCAACCTAAAACCAATTGGTGATAAGTAGAGTGGTTCATTTATCTTATATATTACTAAAGATCCCTTACGACTACTGATGTGGGAACTTTGTCCCTAATACTTACTCCATGCCATTATCAGGACTTTGTCTGAATGGACATTCTAATTTGATAGCATTTGTGGAATAAATGTTATTGATTTGGGACCAGTTACATTTGTTTTTTTTTTTGCGTTATTAGAAGAACAAGAGAAATAAGTCTATCTTTTGCCCTCTTTGGTTTCGAAATTTCTAAACTGCATCAGTGGCTTTCTTCTGTTTACATATATTACTTATGTTTTTGCAATTTTTATGCAGTGGTTTGAAGTTTTTGGTGTCTAATGTTGGATAAGCTTCAAAATTGTTACTTAGGAAACAAGTTATTCAAAAAGGAAATTTGAATAACTAAAGCCTAATAGGTTTAGGATTAAGTTAAGATTCCTAGATCATATTGTAATAGGATAAAGCTAAGTTTTCTATTGCATATATAAATAGATCCAATGTAAGAGAGATCTCAAAAAAATAGAAAAGAGAAGAAAGATTAATAAAACAAAGCAACTGTTTTATTATACAAAGAGACTTACACAAACACATACTTTTTTTCTGTTTGACTTTATCTAATTGGCTTGTTATACCTGTGCTTGACTCTCAGTAAATGTTTGTTTACTCAATTATCTCTTTACTTTTTTTGTCGTTTCAATGTGCTTCTCTGTTTTACAAATTGCACCTGGAGACATCTAAAACATTTTTTAAACGCCAGTTCAGTTAACGACATGGTTTATGGCAGTAAGCTAGTAACTGCTAACTTCTTGGAGTCAATCCCAGCTGGAGTCAAGAAGCTGAACAGAAAGTTGGAGAAGAAAAAAGAAGAGCGAGATGTGACCAAGTCTCACGAAGAGCTAGTGGAGATGAAAGAGACACTTGCGATTTTCCAAGAGACAATGAAAAGAGATTGTTGTGGAACACAAAGAAACCTTCAAGACATGCTCCCAAAACAAAAGAAACCCTCATGCTGATTACAAAAATGTGATTTGAGAATGGTTGAAGTATATGCTACTTTGTGGTCCAAACATAGACATGTCCTCCAGCTGTGGAACCAGCAAGCATCCCAACATTAAGAGGATGGCAGTGGAGTCTGCTTATAACATCTTTCACAAGAGGGCTCTGCAGCTTCTTCACTGTTCGCTTTAGTTTTGTAGAGATCACATCAATTCCTTTTGTCTGATTGACGCCAATTCCTTTTGCCACATTGCCGACAAAGATATTTGAATCATCCCAACCCCATACCCCCCTGAAACAAAGACAAATGAAAGTTAACACAAGATGCTGAAGAGATGCAAAAAGAGAACTTATTATCAGTACTCCAAGATGCTGAAGCATACCTGAAACTGGAGATCTTACGAACAGTGTTATTACAGTGATAGATCATGGAAGTATCCTCAAAGTTAGCCCCACTTAGAACACCAACATAGTTGTCACGGCTACAAGGAAAACAAAACCTCAGAGATGTATTGAAACAGGCCGAGGGGAAAAAACAAAACAAGATATACCTTGTAGTTGCAAGTGAGAGACCAGAAGGTGAGAAGTAAGCAGAGTACACAGCCTTGGCATGATCTACAGTCGCCAGTGCTTTTGGTTTCTTGGCTCCCATGGTCCTCAAGTCCCAAAGGCAAGCAGTACGATCTTGAGAGCTTGTAGCCATGAGATGCGGGTTTCGCGGGTTGAAGTCAACAGTGTGTATCCTGTATTTATGTAACTCCCAGTTGAAAACTGACTTCCCTGCTCGGAGATCCCATACATTGAACATCCCTTCTCCTCCACCAAAGTACAAGCTTTGCTCATCGTTTGGTCTCTGAGAGAGGGAATGTATAGGCTCGTACTCGTCCCGCGAATAAACCAGATCAAAAACCATCTTTTCAACATCCATCAACCTGATTAGACCATCGTAGCTGCTGGTAATAACCTGACATGAATTAAAAAAAAAAAAAAAAAAAAAAAAAGATGTGAACTTTCTTCTTTTTTCTTTTTTCTTTTTTCTCTCCGACCAAAGTTTCAAGATACAGACTTTATTATACCTTTGAGAAAGAGTTTTGTTGAAAGACAAGAGATGTAACTGAATAAGTGTGAGGCTTGAAGAGAGATACACCACCATCCTCTTCCTCGTTCTGACAATCAAGATTCCAAAAGCCAACGTTCCCATCCTTGTCTCCTGCAGCAACCAGCTTAACACCCTCGCAAGGTAAGAACTTTACAACCAGAACTCTCTCAGGCACAACACGTTTTACATCATGTGGTTCTAAACACAAGGATCCAAGATCAAAACTATCATCATCATTCTCGGTAACCGTTGAAGTTTCTCCGTTGGGTTTTCTGGTAATACCGGAAAGAGTATCAACGAACTGAGAATGGGAGCCATCTCCATCATCTAGAGGAAGAGGAGCTAATACACGAAGAGATACGTATTGGGGAAAAGGGAGACCTTTCGGACACTCTGAAACACCGTGGGGTAAGCCATCGGAATCTGGGGTTAAGCCTCTGGTGCGTAGAGACTGTCGTTTACAATGGGGGCTTCGGATTCCTTCTTCTTCTGCTGCTGCTTCTTGAGTGATTTAGAGTGGTCTCGGGAGCGTTTGGTTGAGGCGGAGAGGAGAGAAGCTTTGGCGTGGACGTTGAGAGAAGCCATCATCTCATCGTTCCGTCTAATGTTCTCCAGTCTTTTGCGTTCGTACTCTGTCGCCATTGAAACTTCAAAGAGTGTGTGTGTCTTGAGAGAGGGAAAGTTTGTCTTGCTTCACACTAACACTGTAATAAGGACTAGAAAAGCTTAAACGGTCGCAGATGAGCGGGAAAGAGTCACTTTTGCCGCCCAAAAAAGAAGTAACGCACTCATCTATAGACTATTATTATGTTTTGTTTTGTTTTGTTTTATCCTCTAGATCGTTCAAGTAGGTTTTGCTACGTTATTGTATGTTAAGATCTATAAACAAGATAGGATTAGAGTCAATGTATTCAACAATGGAGAAGGTACAATCAAAACTTCCCTCATGGTCCTCTGTTATTATAAACTGCACAAAACAAAAACACAAGAATTGTATAACTCAAACATCTCAATTAAATCAACATTCAAAATCATCCATCAGTCCATCGATTTTCCTAAGTGAAAACAAAAAAAAAAAGAAGAAGAAGAATCTTTCAGGCCTCTCATACTGGTTTCAATCCTTAGTTTGACGCATTTTCTTCCTAGAGTTTTGCGTTGAATCATCTGACTTTTCTCCGTCCTGGATGTTCCATATAAAAACATTTAAAGAATTTGGTTAGGACTCATCTGAAGAAGTCAAAGAACCAAACCTGGGATGGCGTTTCTGGATCATCATCAATTCCGAGCTTTCCTTTATTCCCTGCTTCTCCTACATTTTATGATATTGCAAGAACTTTTGGTTAAGACTCACCATAAGAACACATTCGTCATTTTTCTCGAAATGTCAAAAAAAAGAAAACCTGAGATGGTGGGGTCTCTAGATCATAGCCATCTTCATCATAATCAACATCATCGCGTCCAGGGCTTTCTCCTTTCATTATTCTCTCCAAACGAGCGTGCCTCTGAAGTAAGAGCCACATCATCAAAAACAATCATCATGCTTAATATACTATAATACCTCACGTTTCAAATCCGATGCATATATAATGATAAAAGCAAACAACTTTACCCTTCATGAGACATGTGCTCGCATTGTTCTCTCATTCGGACAAGTCATGAAAGGACAGTATCTGCATTCGTAACCCGATTGGCATTTAATCATACAGCCTAGAATATAGTGCTCGTCCTCCTCTTCCGATGGCTCATCATCATCAACATCAGCTATAAGAGCAACTCAAGCCAAGGTTGTGTCACTTACCTTTGCTAACTTCTGAAAACATTTCTCATCGAGTAGAGAGTAACACAAAGAGATAAGAAAGCAAGCAAACCTGGGGATTCATCACCTTCCTCAGAAACTTCCTCTTCGGATTCTTCTGACTCCTCAGGATCAGAATCAGCCTAGAAGCAATATTTAAAAAAAAAATTAAGAAGGGGTACGTATTGAAAGCGTATATCCAGCTTATAAAAATAATATTTCTATGCTTTTATGAAGCTTTGTATGCATCAGAAATACATAGTCCAAGTTTAGTATCGTGTAAGGAATGCTCCCAAGTCTTATTGTCTTCTCTTTTCTTGGAAATTTTCTGTTTAGCCACTTCTTCAACATGCTATATATAAGAGATAGTAATGTAATATGTCAGCTTGTTTCTTAACTCTTATGTAACATCTGATTCAAAGTGATGCAAGCACAGAAAAGCTACATGCATGTGCATGTAATATTGCTCTTGTGTAATTGTAGATCATGGTGGGGAAAGACACTGGCCGTCCACGTGGTTTTGGGTTTATTGCATGCAGTTATCGCCGAGGAGCTGATGAGGGAGTTAGGTGATAGGGTGATATCGGTGAACAAGGCTGAGCCCAAGGGTGGGGGAGATGATGTTGATGTAGACCATCTTCATTACAGGGGAGGCTATCCATCCCGAGGAAAGGGAAGCCATGGAGGAGGAGCTGCTTTAGATGAGTGCTTTTAAGTGTGGACGCCATGGTCCCTCAACTAGTTGAAAAGTTCCATGGACACCGAGATGCTATAGAGATTGGTGAGCTGGAGCGTGACCGCTACATTGATATAGCTACAGAGACCGCTTTGAGGGTGGAGACAAGTATGAAACTGATGATCTTTATACAGTTGAGAGGTTTGTAATTTGTAGCTCTATTATTGGTTTCCAACATGTATGTTATAGTTTAAGAAAGTCCTGATCTTTTGATGCATTAATCAGTCTAGGTTTACGCCGTTTGGTGGGATACCTGAACACCATCATCATCTTGAGGATAATTATGACAAGAGAGATAGAGGCTTTGACAGAGACACATACACAAGGGGTGCAAGTGATTGGTATGTATCTATGGGACCGTTAAGTGATGAGGGAAGAGCCTATAGGAGCAGACTGGGTCCTTATGACCGTCCTAGCCGAGCTTAAGGCCTGTCTTCTTCATATGAATGTTGGTAGTTTGTTTGGTGAAGGGATATCCATGCTTCTGCTTTTGGAGTTAGGGATATATCAGACTTGTTTCCTCTCAGATAAGTCATCACATAAGCTTCCTGAACAGTCTCTTTAACTCTAAACATAACACTTGAAACAGAGCATAGATCAGAAGCTCACTCTCAGCTTAAACCCTGAAGTTAAAAACTCGAGATTCACCATGAAAATTAACAGAAAGGAGGAGTCTTTTCATTACAATGGAACTTCTAAAGACTTGTTTCCTCTCAGATAGGAGAAGTCATCACATAAGCTTTCTGAACAGTCTCTTTAACTCTAAACCAACGTACCAAAGCTGATAGATTCAGAACAATTGAAACAGAGCATAGGTCAGAAGCTCACTCTCAGCTTAAAGCCTTAAACCCAACACAGAAAGGATGAAACTTTGCATTACAATGAAACTACTAAAAACACAAACAGACAAAGAAACACGACACAAATCTCAAGTTATGTTCTTGTTTTTTTCCTCTCTTACTTGCGAAGTTGTCCGATGTAGAAATCCTCGATCATGTCGAAAACACGAGTCGCGTGTTGCGGTCCGAAAAACCCATCAGTAGAATCATCACCAGCGTGATCTAGAATGGCGTCACCACCAGGATGCTCTTCCACATAAGAAGTAACGTCGTAGACTTTGTCTTTGATTATGATCCAACAATCGTCTCTTTTGTTATGCTCTGCGACTTCACTCTTGCTGTAGCTTTTAGGCGTTAAATCTACAGGATATCGCTTCGTCTCTTGATGGTCGTTTGATCTTCTTCGCTTCGCTTGGATCGAGAACAATGCTGAAAGTAGAAAACACAGAAGCAATCCGATCACAGCTATCATCTTCTTCTTCTTCTCAACTCGAATAAACAGATTGGGTTTCGACAGAGGAGATGCAATTTGGTTCACAGCTGGAGAGAGTGGTGGGATTAGATCCAGCTAAGGACGAGGGCAGAAAAGTCATTGTCTAATGTTCTTTCCCTCATTATAATAAAGCTTGTAGGTTGGAGCTTATAGTAATTTTGTCACTGAGGTTGGGAACTGAATTTGAACCAGTTTGTGCAAAAGCAGCCAAATTGAGAGATGCGATCGTGAAGCCTGCTGTATAACTCAAATGTCTATGCCGATTTCCCTTAAGAGAAAAGGAAAAAAGTTTGTCACCTACAAGACGTAGATATATGGTGAAAACCATTGGATGTATGTTAATGTGTCAATAACTACAGGAAGTTTATGATAATACATGACATATACGTTGTATATTTTAATACTAGATTTTGGCTTGTGCACCCGCATATATATATTTACTTTATCTTTTATATAAATATATATTTATTATAACTAGATTATTTTGTATTAAATGTTATTTTATTTTTTATACATATTATATAATATTCCATATATTATTTTCTCAAAAATATGTTGCTATTTATTTTTTGTGTCACTATTATATATCATGTATGTGTCATCATATAACTAATCGTATTTTATACGTACCATCATATAGGTAATCATATAATTAATAGTATTTTATACTTACAATCATATAAATAATCATATATATATATTTTTTTAAAAAAATTAAAATACTATTAATTTTTATATAATTAATAGTATTTTATACGTACGATCATATTGTATTTTCTTATATATATTTAAAACATTTTTTAATAATGGTTATTGGAAAATATTTTAGTAAAAATCAATTATTGAATATATGTATATTTTTAATCAATTTTGATATAAATCAATTTTAAATTAATATTTTGATTTGAAATATGTATATAAAGTTTAAATTTTGTTTTATGATTATTTTAGACAAAAAATGCTTTTAAGATAATTAGATTGGGCCATTTTCGTATATTTTAAAGTTGGCCAAGATATATAGTTTCTCATAATATAATGGACTTCCAGTTTTTCTTAATAACATAAGCTCATTACTTATTTTTCTTAAAATAATGCTATTTATGTTTCCAAACAATATTATATCCATTTTTTACTGCTATTCATATTTTCAAACACTTTCTAAATGTACTTCTACTTTAATAAGATAAATGTTAACAACATCATAATCAAGTTTTATTGATTTTTTAACCCTAGTTGCTAGGGTCAATCCGTAATATTTTAAAGTTAAACTCCAATTAACAATATCCGACCCGATCCATCCCGTAAACCCGACCCGGCATAACCCTTCTTCATCAAATCGATTTCCTTTCTTCTTTTAGGGTTCATATCGTTTTAAAACAAAAAGCAAGACAGAGAGAAAGAGAGATGGAATTCGGTGGAGGATCGAGCAATAAACGAAAGAGCAAGGCAAGTGAAGGCAATGTGCTTTGTTAATGTGGGATACCAGCGAAGATATCTCAAGCTTGGACAAACAAAAATCCGGGTCGAAGGTTCTATGGATGTGAACGATACAAGGTACAACGATTGTCTTTCTGATATGTTGAATTGGAGTGTTCCTTACTAAGTTCTTAATTTCGTTTTTGTTAGCGGAGAGGTGGACGAAATTTTTTTCAGTGGTTTGATGAGGAAGAAGCTTTTGGATGAAAAAAAGAAGCTTTGATTGAAGCTAGAAACAAAATTCGCCAGAAGAACATGATTATTGCGAAACTGAAGAAGACAATTTCTGAGCTTAGAAGTAATTTGGTCAAAAAAGAAGAGGCAGAATAAGACATCATTAACAACTTTCTTAAGCTATAAAGTTCCTTCTTATTATAATGCTTTAGATATGTTATGTCCTTATAAATCTTTGTAATGCTTTGAACATCAAGTATTTCATTCAAAATAGAGTTTCATCTCACTAGTTTAACATCCAAAAGAGGCGATTCATCATACATAAACATTCAAAATAAATACATATCTGAGTAATGCCATAGAAGTTAGAAAAATACATATCAGAGAAAAATTAAGTTTGTGTGGCAGGAGGTGCAGTTGAGGAAATGTCCTCGATTGCTTGTTCATGTGCTTGTTGTTGCATGTTGAGACGCCTACGCTTTCTGCTTTCTTCAGACTGCAACAAAATTGAATAAATCAAACACAACAAAGACAAAAGATTGACAATTTCAAATGAGATGTACCTCAAGAGGACACTTCCTTGAGTTGTGGCCTTCACCACCACATAGACCACAACCTATTCTTTCTTTTCGATCAACTTTGGTCGCATTTTTCTTGGGGGATTCATTCAGTCTTTTAATCCTTGCCTTCCATTTGGTTTTCCAAGAGGTCTCTTGTAAGGAGGTGCTTTAATACGTTCTCCACCAGATTTCTCCAAAAACTTGGACCATTTACAGGCTTCAAACCGTTCGAGTACAATCCTTGCTACTTTGATGTCAGATAATAATCCGAAATATAATCATCAACCTCGAGACTATTCTCATAGATAACAGATACAACATGGCGACATGGAATTCCAGACAAGTCCCATTTCCTACAAGTGCAGCTACGAGAAGGAAATTTCACCGTGTAATCATTTCCAAATTCAACGCACTCATAATCACCATCTGTTCTAGGGTAAGAATAGCAATGCTGAGCTTCATCACAAGACTTTTCAACCTCCTTTCTCGCCTTCTTTGTAACGAGACCCATCTCGTTACTAGCTGTCTTTCATCTAGTAGATATCCTTGTCATAACATCCCTTCTAATCAACTCATGCATCTGAATAAATGGCTTCTTTCTAGCTATCTTCAACGTCCTATTGAAAAACTTAGTGAAGTTGTTGTGTGTATCAGCACAACATGAACCTACCCAGAAAAAAGCTCTGCACCAAGTAGAAGGATCCTTCTTCAGAAGATCATCTGCTGCTAGTGGATTAAGCTGTTTGAAAACCTCTAAATTCTTCTCATAGTTGATATTACGTGTATACGCACACCAATTAACCTAATGTGCACACTACCACAATCGAATGATATGTCGATGTAGCACTTTAGGATCGAATCCACAGAGACCAACGATTACACTTAATTTATATAGGATCAATATCAAGCTAAAACAATATAGGGGTTTTAAGATTTGAGGGTTTCGTGACAAGCAAACAACAAGATTAATTAAAGGTTTTCAGATGATTAAGAGAGCTAAGTTCAGGGTGATTCATCGGGATACTTAGGATCATAAGCCACACAACTATTCAGGAATACAATACAAGTCAATATAAAACTTGAACAACAAGATTAGATAAACCCACTGTCGTGGTGTCTACCAATTTATCAAGCAATCCTAATGCCTAAACTGTCGTTTGGATTAGAGAATGATGACAAGCATTAAGTTTGGATTCAATTGGTTCACGATTTGCCTTAACATCAGCTTTCGTTGGCTAAGGATAAATCGCCTATCTATGCTTGTTCTAGCAATCTAAAACACTTTTGATGATTAGATTAAACCTATGATCAGATGATAAATGACCAGTTTAACACAAGCATTAAGATTAGCAATAGATAGAGATATCAAGGAATAACAATCCTATTTGTGTCTAGCTCATTGATCCATGATCCCTAACACCCCAAACCTAACAAGCGACTACTCAGCCATGAGCAGAGAAATCACAGAGACAATATATGAAGAAAACATGTTGAATCAATATATAAATAAGATAGAGTTCAGGAATTTTCTCAAGGTGAGAGAGATGAAGCCTTCTCCCTTTCAAGGTAGCAAATCTTCAAGTGCAAAAGTCTCCAATGGTTTCTTGTGTAAAAACTAGCGTAGAATGATAATATAAAATAAGAAAAGATATATATGCAGGTCTATGGCGGCCTGGGAGTAAAAGGGGGAAGCCCTAGGTAAAATCCCGAAATATTTGGAAACTTCCTTAAAATCTCTGCCGCTGGAACAAGAACTCAGGTTGCTCCACTCGACTGTTCTGCGTGAAAATTACCAAATTGCACTGTTTTTTGTCTCTTTTGTTCCAGTTGGTCCATCTCCCATCCAATGCAACTCCAGACCTGTAATGACTCGAAAAGGACTAGGAAGATTCGATAAAGACTTGAAAACCAATTGAAAAACATATATACAAGATGTCTAAAACACCATATATCAATAGTCAGCCACGTTGTTGCTACTCGCAACACGCCAGAAGAGTGGCTTCTGTGTATCAGAATTATGATTCTTCTTCAGATTAGAGTAGATGTGCCTAGCACGGGCTCTATGTTCAGCTCTTAGCAACTCAACTGTAACTACAACTCAATGAATCCCTTATGATGATCAGATATCATTGTCACAAGATCACCCATGCCTAAATCCAAATCAATCTTCAACCTGTGGATAAACCATTGGCAATTATCATTTCTCTCAGAGTTGACCCCAGCCCATGCAATTGGGTATATCTGGTTATTGAGATCCCTTCCTATCACAGTTAGAATCATCCCTTGCAGAGAGCTGTGCTTGAGGAACGTCCCATCTAATCCAATAACCGGCCTGCAATATTCCTTCCATGACACACGTAGTTTGTTAAAGCAGATATACATGGAGTGGAATGCTTTTGCTCCATTTGGTTTTATTATTGTATTGATCTCGATTTTTCTATCAACATTTGAACTGCATTTGAAAACTATTACTCATAAGTACATTAAAATATATACAACAATAGGAAATATAGAAAATGAAAAGATTACCGTAATAGCTTCATCTCATAGTCCCTTAACCTTGCAAAATGCTCATTGCATTCGGCATGTAGCTTATCAAGAACAATACGCCTAGCAATCTTTGCCTGCTCAAGAGAGATGATGATGTTGAACATGTTCCTAAACTCTTCTATAATCACCGGAACACTCATTTCAGGTTCCTTCCTGATTTGTTCCAACATAATTTCAGCATTGGCATGACTTTTGATGAGCTTACACTTCGTTGTGGGATGGCAAGTGTGTGTACTAACATAGACTTTGACCATCCACTACTTGATTGGTGTCTCAACCGAGAAATATATGCGCCACACACACCCTTTACCACTGCATTAGCACCCATCTTTGTGTTCTCCCATCTGTCAAAGACTCCATTTCTTCTTGTCTTGAGGATATATTTGATGACTTGCTGCTTAAATTCTTCACCAATGTAAGAAAGTATGCATAAGACTAAAAATCTCATCTAATTTTCCCCTTTTAGCCATCCTCTTAGCTTGCTCCTCCTCATCATCAGATGACTGCTCAGTCTCGGGATATACCTCATCCTCGTCTTGAATCTCATCCTCATAGTTCTAATTCCTAAACATCTCAAGATCCTCTTCAAAATTTCTCTCAATTTCATCTTCCTTATCAGATTTATCACTTTTATCATACTCTTCTTCAATCTCTTTTGCTTCACGATCACCATCATAAGTTTCATCTTCATTGTCTTCAAGAAGCTGTTGCTCACCTCAATCTCATCAGCATGTTGCTCGGCCTCAATCTCATGAGTATCTGTCTCTATCCGACTAATAGCATCAGACCCATCTCTCTCTATGAAAACATCAAGCTCCTTATACCAACGACCATTAGCAGTCATCTTCCTTTTGTTGCAACTGCATTATCAAACAGAGGCCTCTTCTCCAAAATACTCTCATATGGTAACTTGTACCACATTTTCCATGTAATATTTTTTCTGAACCATCTCTTTCGCCACATCTTCAAAGATTGCTATTCTGTCAACTTCTAGCTGCTCCAAAAAACCATCCACAAAATTCAACTTCCCATCTTCTTCAAGTTTGAATACTCCCGAATGAAAACAATTAATTTTCACTGAAATAGGATCACTGCATCAAAGAAATCATATAAGAAACTGTTAGAAACATATAATTTAACCATAAACAAACCAAAAAATTTGTGAGCATTCTATCAAACAACTAATCTGCATATTTTTTGAAAGTAGAAAACCAAAGAAATTTTATCTCATCGTGATTCCCAGTATGATTAGTCCTCTATTTCAGTCTCTCACTTTGTCTCTTTCTCTCGATCTCTTTTTCTCGATCTCTCTGTCTCTTAGTTAGAACTCCCCAAATCGACGAAGCCTAACGTTTTCATCTTCTAATTTCTGGGTTCAGACTGGGTCGGGTTATTACTTGGGTTGGGTCGGGTTTTTAGTTTAATATTGATTTTCTGATTAATTACAGATTGACCCCATTAACTAATTTTAAAATCAATTAAACCTCATTTTGATGCTCCCACCATATAATCATTTACATCGTATATGTGGCATGTATTATCATAAACTTCGCGTAGTTATTGAAACATTTAGATACATCGGATGGTTTTCACCATATTAGTTTATACGTCATGTATCTGGCAAACGTTTTTCCAAAAAAAAATGAGTATGAATAACTTGTTTTCTTATATAAATAATAATTAATCATTTGAAATGGATCTTGAGGAAAATGTACTAATAACTAAACATGACTTATTTTTTATTGTTTTAGAAAGATAAAAAAAAAACAAATGGCATATGGTGTATAGGAAATGGCAAAATGCCAGATCTCAATGAAAAATATATTTCATACTATTCTTTTTTTTTTGTCAACCCATACAAAGTACAAGTGGATTTTTATAAACATATCCCAATTACAACAAGCCCACTCAAGGCCAACAAATACTGATAAGTTCAAAACATGTGGTTGTAGCATGAAACTTGCATGCCCTTCCACGTGTCACGCTAAAAGTCTGTTGAGAAACGAGCTGCCGCATGGTGTTGCTGGAGATCTCGCCGATCTTCTTCTCCTCTTAAAAGCAGTAAACAAATCTCTGACTGCGATAAGGATTTATCGGTTTAATCCACTTGTTTGACCTTTTTCCTCACGTAAGCCGTTGATATTAAAAGTGATCATGTCTTCTCTGGATGTTAATCTCAGTGAATAGCATCAGAACAGTTACAGAAAGAGACTTTTGCTGAAACACTTCTCTATATGAGAAGTTTCAACTCTAGTGAGTCTTCCAAAACTTCCAAGCTTAATCAAATAACTCACAGACAGAGTTTGATCAGATACTCCAGATACTCTGCCCAAAGGCCCATGGCCAATAATTTTCAAAAGGCAAAGATTGATTCTTTTCAAACTTTAGCCATAAGGATGACCGAAGGAAAACAATCTTCTCTGAATAACCAACACAATTTGAGAAGATATAAGATCAGGGGAAAGGAGAAGGATTAACTTAACTAAATCACAACAAAAAGCCGCATTGCGAAAACGAGATCCGCTACTGGAAACTTTACATCGATCTAAGAGATCGAAAATATTATACAAGAACATGACAAAAAAAACAAAAAGGGGTGGTGGCGACCGGCGGCGATAAACACACCAGCCACCGGAAACGAGATCTCTTTTAGCGGAATAGAGAGAATGTGAAGTGTTTAGAGAGAGAAGAAGTATTGTCAGATTCATACTATTCAAAGGGACAATGTGTTGAATATACCCAATTAAGGTCCAAATTAGCTGAATGCCCATGATAATAGATAACCCAAAAAGGAGTAACCTTTTGACACTGTGCGGACGAAAATGCCCTCATGCTTTATCGAAATCATGTAACTCTAGATCTATCAGCTAAATATTTACATAGCAGGTAACAATCTACATATCAACTAATAATTTCAGTATCATCTAACAATCTATGTATCAAAAAAATGTATCGGCTAACAAATCATATATCAGTTAATGAAACTATTAACAATTAATTAATTAATTATCTATCTAATAGCCCCAAATCTATTTGTAACACCTAACACTCCATGTATCGATTAAGAATCCATTAAAATCTAAACAATAGCAGGTAAGTAATAAAATACCTACTAACGTATATATTATATAAATAAAAGAATGTAGATTTCAAGCTTTCTTCTTCCCGAGATCTTTCGATCCTTTCTCCATGAATCCGCAACAGAGATAACAGAGAATCGTCGAATTTCCACAATCTTCAAGACCACAACACATACATTTTGCGATTGAAAGCTTATAAAAGTTGATTGTGATTCGAAATTGGAAACATTGAAATTGGGGTGAGATAATAAGATTAGCATTATGGGTGTCAAAAGAATCAGAATAAAAAAAATAAAGATTTGTGTTGAATTAGAAGATGATTTGAAAAATATGTACGAGAGATAAATAGATTAGAACACAGAAAAGAGAAAAAAAAGAGATCTAGAGATGAGGATATTATAGTCATAAAAATATTAAAAAAAACAAAGGTATATGGTAAATTATATGGGTTTTTGGGTGTATACACACCAATTTCTCCTATTCAAATACCTAGTTGTAGTAAAAAATGGATAAAATGTTCCAAAGTGTGTGTGACTGTGTTATTCACAAATTGCGTATTAAGATTAAATAATTATTCACGAACAAACCAAACCTCTGTCTTCAAAGAGTGAACAAAACAAAAGCAAAACCACAATGGAATAAAAAGTGATTCTGCTCAGAAGAAAAGGAAAAACCAAAACAAACAACAAACCACCATTTTACTCTCTCTCCTCTCTCGCTGTCTCTCCTCGCTGGCTTGAGAAATTCAAAGTTCGCATCTCTCGGGGTTCCTAGCGTGTTGCTTCACGATCGCATCTCTTTATTTGAAGTCAACAATCGTTGGGGTTTAGGGTTTTGCATCGAGGCAATTTTTAGGTCCGGCGAAGCATAATCAATCATCTTACTTTTAGCTAAATCCGAGGTGGGTTTCTCTTTATTTCAATCAATTCTCAATTTCTGGCTCTTGAATTGCTAAAACCCTAAATCGAACATGTCTTTGGGCGTAACCAAGCTAACCGGGAATGATTCCGATGGATAATTACCGCGTACCGAGCACCAGCACCAGCACGACCGGTTTAGTATATCCGGCGAATTCGAGCATGACTGCTTCCTCAGGATTCCACTTCACTGTAACTTCTCCGTCTGGACTCAAACATGAACCTTCTTTGGCTGTCGAGTGGTCTGTTGAGGAGCAGTATATATTGGACAAAGGTCTCGCAAAGTAAGTCTTGTTCTTTTGTTCTTCTCTGCAAAAGTAGATAAATTTTATGTTTAATTATATTTGATGGTTTAAGGATTTAGATGTAATGAAAAAGGGTTTTGCCTTTGCGTGTCTCATGAACTGTTGTAATAGCAGATTCAAGTTCTTATTTTTTTTTTTGTTGCTTACAAATCTTTGTCTTTTTGCCTTTTGTAGATTTAAAGATGAACCACAAGTTACCAAGTATGTAAAGATCGCATCAACTCTACCAGATAAAAGTGTACGGGACGTAGCAATGAGGTGTAAATGGATGACGGTAAGCTCCTAAAACCTTGTCATTAGGTTTCAGTTTCTCGCTTGCATACTTCTTGTTATTGGTCGTGTCCTTTTGCGTGTGAGAGAAACACACAATTCGGTAGTTATACTTGTCTGTATGTGGCTGTCATGAAAATAGTGGTGCGAGCGAGAGATATTCTTATAACTATTAAAGCACATGCAATGTATAAGGTAACCAATATGGTGATGATACTTTGTTAAAGATAAAGTCCCCTATATGAAAAGTTATTCTTTTTAAGGTAGCCTTAAAGTTCGTTTCCTATATTGATCAAAAGACGCCACTACCATATCATAAAAGGTTGTCTAAAGATATGGTTAAGGTGTGCTAGGAGGAGAGAAATTACAAGTATTGCTGACTATAGATCTGGCTTTCTGTTAGCTCTCGAGTCGTGTTGGAACTTGATTTGACCCTAAGACGATAAGTTTGATTTGATATCTGTAGTTACTTTGAAACTAATTTCGCTTTATAGATGATGTCAAGATAATCCTTGGTCTTTTCGAACTTTCTGAAACTGATTTTGAGATGTTACCTTTAATGAATGATATTAGTATTTGTACTGCTTGCAGTATGGTGTGTAGTAAAATTTAGAGAAACAAGTTATAGTGCTGGTTATTACCTTCTCAGCTTAACCGTACTGTCTCTACATAACTGTTTTTAAACTTTCTGAAATTAAGTTTGACATGTAGCCTCTATGGAGTTGGACTGAAGAAATGAATAGATGTTTTGATGACTCGTTCTAACAGAAAGTTTCAATATAACTGCTTTTTGAAATTTATAACAACAACTGATAGCTTGCTATTATTTTATTTTTAACTATATAAATCAATGGCTTTAAAGTTTCCTGGCTAAGAATGGAATCCATTTTTTTACAGCAAAAACGGAGAAAAGGGGAAGAACACAGTGCCAGCACGAAGGTTAGCTATAGAAAGGTATGCTTGCTTAACTGAACCGTATAGTATATCTTCTTCTGTAAATAAGTAAACATATAATAGATGGCCTATTTTATATTTTGCTGTTAAAGTGATTATTGGCTGCATATGACTTTTTTGTTCAAACGGCTACAATGTTGTTCTCCTTGAGAAACCCATCATGCAACTAACTGGTTATTTTTTTTTAAAAATTGATTAAGGTTGTGGATTTACCCCCAAAACTGAACATGTTGTCCACCATGCCACACCAAAATTCTACATACGTCATGAACCATATGTGCCAGAGTGCACGCATACCTTTTCAAGGTTAGTGCTATTTGGGTCACAGTCTCTTCTCTCTGTCCTGAAACTATATTACTGTAAAAGAAGGATTATTTCCTCAGCTGTTACATTTTCAGATTTCATATATTTTCCAAACTCTTGATTTCTTAGGTTCTAGTGATGCGGTTATGGAGCTTCTACGGCAGAATGCTCATGCTTTCAGTCAAATTTCTTCAAACCTTTCTGTGGCTAAGGTGACTTGATTTGTAATTTTTTTTGTTTTTGCAATCGTACGTGGGTGAATCTGATCCAAATGCTAGCTGGTAGAAAAAAGATTGGCATGAGCGGAAACTTTACTAAAAAAAGATTTTCTCGTGCAGTGTTTATCCAGTGCAACTTTTTGTTTGGTTGTCCTTTCTCGATGAACTTTTCCCATCCTGATATTCTATTTTCTGTATACAGCCACAAGATAACATCAGCCTGTTTCATCTGGCAAGAAATAACATCATTTCCATCCTGAATGAGTATGTGAATTCATTAGCACAACACTAACGATACATTTCATCTGATGTCTTGGCTCCTTGTCTTTTATAAAAGCTTGATTTGCTAATTTATTGCTGCAGCATGAAGGAGATGCCTGGTATCATAAGCCGGATGCCACCACTGCCTGTTTCAATTAACAATGATCTTGCAAGCAGTTTAATGACGAGTACACGACAGGTAAGCAATCTTGCATGAACTCTGCAGATGGTTTTTGGATAAGACCCTTAAATAGTTTGGTTACTTCGCATTTGATGTTAAAAGTACAATGTTTTTTTTTTCGTCTGTCTCTCAGCCGAGATCTTATATAATTCCTTCGAGCATCCATCTGAAGCAGGAACCATGAAACTGATGGAGGAGGAAACGCTTGATTTTGACCAATGCTAAAGGAGATGAGCACAAGAAGAAACGAAAAAATGGTAGTTGTTTGATGTGAACTGGACTGAGAGAAGATGGGGTTATCAACTGTGAGACACAATATTGAACAAAGATTGGATCTTGTGGTTCCCTTTGTGCTGTCGGCTAATTTTTCTGCGGAAAGGGTTAACCGCTTGCTAGCCATTTCACGTCTCAAAATTGGTATTTTTTTTTTTTTCGGGTTTGAAAATGTTTAGGTTGTCAATTCAAGATATGAATTCATTGCACAGATCCGTGGTAGAGTTGGTTGTATAGACAAACTGTTTCTAAGGTTTTAGATGAAAACACATCTTTGGAAGGTTTGGTCTTCAATCTTCATAGCCCATTCATAATTTATTTTATGCTTAGATTAGTGGTCTTGTCTCACATGATTCGGCTTCTCTCTTTGCGTGTGTTGTGACCATTTTATGTCTCAATTCAAACATATTTGTCATTCATTCTTTTTCCTTAGTGGTTTAAAAGTGGCGGCAGTAAACGTTTGCATAGAACAGACGTTTATTTATAGAGCTTGGTCACAATGTATGGAGATGTAGATTGAAGTTTTCACATGGGGAACTACGCTATACATAATTTATTTATTTTACAATACATTCACACTGACATTTGGGTTTGATAATCGACTCTGAAAGACGCAACACATCAGTTACCTTCATCTGACTGACACAGAACTTAAGGCTGCTTCAGTGTAATGCACTCAACTGGTTTATGTGGTTTTCCAAGAAGACAATGGTGGAGTATCTGAGTTCTTGAAAGTGGCCGTCATGTTAGCGTATCTTTCTCCTTTCACAGACTCTAGCTGGACGATGGTCTCGAGCTCAGCCATCTCATCAGGAGTGAGTTTCACAGATAAAGCTCCAATGTTCTGATTGAGGTTTTCGATCTTAGTGGTTCCTGGGATGGGGCAAACATCATCTCCCTGGTGGTGAACCCATGCCAGGGCTAGTTGTGCAGGAGTGCAACCTTTCTTCTCAGACATTGCACAAACCTTGTCGTAGAGAATCTTATTGTGGTCTAAGTTTTCCTGTTTGAATCTTGGTAGTCTCTGCAACCAGAAACAGAGTTAAGCAAGCCAAGACTATTCAATGCAGAGAGTAGTAGTAGTTGCCTTGCCTTTCTGAAGTCATCATTGTCCAGCTTTACAACAAGTTTTGGTCCAGCAGCGAAGAAGCCACGTCCTAGAGGACTGTAAGCAACAATCCCAATCCCAAGCTCCCTGAAGAAAAGGAAAGTGAAGATGACGTTATATGATTTGATGGATAGTGTGCAAAGAAAGGAGTAGATGATACCTGCAGGTAGGAATGATATCTTCTTCCCCGTCTCTAGTCCACAAAGACCACTCTAGCTGCACCGCTGTTATGGGGTGAACAGCATGTGCTCTTCTGATAGTTGAGGCAGAGGCTTCAGACAAACCAATGTACTTTATCTTACCTTCTTCAACTAGCTTCTTCAGTTCTCCCATCTAAGAATTAACCAAACATAAAAGAAACTCTTATAACTTGAGCAAAAGGTGCCAGGTTCACACCAGAAAGCATCCTCCTAAAAGAATCTATTAGTCCTAACACAACCCAAGCCAAAGATGTGAAACTGGCTTACAGTGATTTCGATAGGGACACGAGTATCAATCCGATGCTGGTAATAAAGATCAATGCAATCCACATCAAGGCGCTTCAAACTTGCCTCACAAGCAGCTCTAACATAAGCAGGATCTCCCTTTATCTCTCTCTCCCCCTCTCCGTAAATGATTCCAAATTTGGTAGCAAGCTCTATTTTTTCCCTAAACCCATTCTTCAGAGCCTGACAGAGAGAGTTCAAACAATGAACATCATTTCTAAAGAATCTGAAATGATGGGAAACGAACCTTTCCGAGAAGCAGCTCGTTGGTCTCAGGACCGTAGATGTCGGAGGTATCTAGGAAAGTAACGCCGGTATCAATTGCGTGGTGGAGAAGAGTGATAGCGTCAGTTTCGGGCTTGGGAGCACCGTACAAGGTTGAGAGGCCCATGCAACCAAGGCCTTGAGCCGAGACCTCAAGCCCTTGGCTTCCTAGCTTCATTCTCTTCACTCCGCTAGCTTCCGCCATTGATTTCCCTCGCACACCTCTTTCTTTCTTTTTAATCTCGCTTTGCCTCTTTTGTATAGAGTTTTGAATTTTTTTTTCTTCTTCTTTTCAGTGGAGAGGTGGGTGGGGTGGGTTGGTGAATGAATTGGTAATGACGAGGATACTCTAAAAGAAGCCGCGTGTGTCTTTTGATTGTTTTGCTCTAGTACTACCACCAGCAAAATTTATGAAGAAAAAAAGCACTACACAGTGTTCAAAAAAAACAAAACAAAAAAAGCTCTAGCCAATAAGTACGTTGAAATAGTAGGCTCTTTATCCTTGGACTAGATTCAACTCTACTCTCTTCTTATATATTAAAATAGAATTCACAACCTTGATTCATGTGTAATTTTTTAAAAAATAGACCTAATAGATCTATTCATAAAAAGTCATGCTACATTTAATATATAATCTTATCATTTAAATTTTGAGCCTATCAGAAATTTTTATTGGGATATCAATAATTGGATTTAAACAATAGATGATCCATTGGATTTATAGATATTATAAATTAAATAGATATAATTTAATATTTTAATACTATGCATCTATATGCTAAATATTTAAATGTTTGTCAATGTTAACTTTTAAAACTATAAATATTTTTTTTAAATAACAAAAATCATATTATCTAACAATGATTAATCTTTACTACATTAAACCAATGAAAACAAATTTTAAACTATATAATTTATTTTAAAAATTAAACAAAAACAAATGTTTAATTATTTACTCGATAATATAAATCTATGAAACGAAAAGTTTAACTTTTAAAAAACTTTCTAAATTTGTGAAATGTTACAATATCTTTGAATATGACAACAAAACAATATTTTACTAATCTTTATATATATAGTTACGATTTTAATAATGAAATAATAATCCGAAAATATATATATAGAAGAAGATACAAATACATGTGAAAGTTTGAAACAATCTATTCAATGAAAAAAATATACAGTAAACTTTTTATGTTTTAAAAATTGATAGACACATATATATTATAATATATATCAATTTAGAATTGAAAACAAAACATTTATATAAAAATAAATGAAAACAAAAACTCGCGCGGTTCGAGATCTAGTTTTACTTTTAAAACAGATTTTAAAATGAAAATGTTTCAACTTAACTCTATTTCACTCTATGATAAAAAAAATAGATTTACTCTATAAATAAAATAATTTATACTTTACAAACTCATGTTTTCTTAGGTTCGAGTGATGCAGCATGGAGCTCCTGTGGCAGAATGCTCATGCTTTCAGTCAAATTTCTTCAAGGTGATTGATTTGTAATTTTTTTTGTCTTTGCAATCGTACGTGGGTGAATCTGATCCAAATGCTAGCTGGTAGAAAAAGATTGACATGAGCGGAAAATTGACTAAGAAAGATTTTCTCATGCAAGTGTTTATCCAGTGTAACTTTTTGTTTGGCCGTCCTTTCTCAATGAACCTTTCCCATCCTGATAGTCTATTTTCTGTATACAACCACAAGATAACGGGGGTGATTGGTTGGATTGTTGCAGTAGAAACTTTCCTACAAGATTTAGGGTATGACTGGTTTCCCCGCCTATCACCCGCAAACGCAGTTTTTGCGGTTGGTAGCAGTTGTTGGCGTTTTGCAACAATCACTCAAACCGCTCTAGACCGCTTTAAACCGCTCTCAACCTCATAAATTCAAACGCTGGTTCCAACTAGCGTTTGCGGCTGCGGGTGGTTGAAGGAGGATAAATTTTTTTCTATTAAAAAAAACAATATAAATACAAAAATAAAAATATTCAATACAATTTTTAAATTGGAATTATAAAAATACTAAATTATATATATTATATTTTAATTAATATTATAAAATTTTAAAATAAAAATATTTTCGATAAATTTTAAAAATTTAAAAATTTAAAACTATAACTTTCTAGATAGAGCTTCATCACTAGTCCCATAGATAGAGCTTCATCACTGGTCTGTTACATAAGACAAAATCAAGTGTTAAAAATAACACAAAACGAAAGAGGCTAAGAATTGGAGAAACATACTCAAGTGACTGAACATGAACACACAGATGCCGCTTCTCTGTTATATCAGCTTCGTCAAGAACAATGTGGTCAGTGATAGTTTGCCCATTCACCAGCTTCATATGGCCAACATAGTCTGAGATAAAAAAATAATAAACCGTATACATCAAACTTATACTATAGTTATATAACAAACCCGTATATAATTATACTCTCATAATTTAACAAAAGTATCTATAAGATCAATTATACTCTCATAACTTAACAAACATATCTATAAGATCATCATCAGTTGCTCAAACATAAAAGGTAATCTAAATAGTTCAACATGGCTTACCATAAAGACCGCCCTTGGAGTCACAGTTGGCCCTAAACTCATCGTAGCTGTGGAACCTGAACCGATCTACTGGAAAGAGAACCGGATGATTCTCAAGGACCGACAAAGAAGAATTCCAAGAGAATGAGACGGTGGCGCTATGATCAGCAACCCGATACTGAATTTTGCTTCTGGATCCGAAAAATTTGGTCAACTTATAGACGAAACCAGCTGAGAGATCAAATGTTCCTACACGACCAGCCGGAACAAAACCCTGAATAACAGTTCCCTGTCGATAAATCCAAATCATCAATTATTTAAAACACTATCTCAGTCGTGCAAAACCAAAGAAAGAAATTAAAAAACCGTAAACAAACCTCTTCGTCGATAAGGAGCATCTCTTCACCAATGAGAATTTTGGTATTTGGATTTCGAGCCTCCCAGAGGTGAATCAGTCGGAACCTCAACTCGGCTTCATGTGGGCCCAGTGAAACATCCCTGAACAACATCACTTGGTCGCCATGAGCGGATGAGAGACCGGTGGAAGCTTCAGGGTTCATCGGTTTGCAACAGACGCATGCGCGCTAGGTTTCATCGCAGTCACAGAGGAAGCAATAGACTTTCCGTTTGGCTTAGCAGACGCAGAGGAGACGAAGATCTTCTCGCTGGACGTGGGTTCGGTGGAGTACGGAGAGTTACGGATCGCAGACTTTCCGTTTGGCTTAGCAGACACAGAGGAGACGACGGTCTTCTCGCTGGACGGGCGTTCGGTGGAGGACGAAGAGTTACGGGTAGGCTCCATCGGGATGAGTATTTGAGAGAATTTTGATAACGTTAATGGATGCATGAGATCGGAGAAGAGATTTATAAATAGCCAAACAGAGAAGAAGGCGAAAAGAATTCGTTAAATGAGTTAAAGCAAGACTTGATTAGAGAAGTTAGTGGTGAAGAGGTTTGATTAGAAAAGCTAGTGGCGAAGTTACTCGTGGAAACGGATTTGGAGAGGTGAGAAACGGCAGAGATGGAAGTCGAAAGGAAGGTGACGACGCTGTTAGGGCTACGACATACAATGGGCCATCGCCTACAGAAAAGACATGCCTAATACACATAAGCCCAAACCATTATAATCAATAGATAAGACGAGCCGAAAATACGAACCCAAACCATTGTAACCTCGTGCATGACGTGGCCGTTTGGTGCAATATAACTGGTGGAATTTACCATCCGACATGAACACCTCCATAGAGCCTTATATCCTGCTTTTAGTATAGTTTTGATTAGGGCTGGCTTAGTTGGGAAGGCAAACAGTGCACTCGCCCTGAATCCATTTAAGATCAAGTCATTTTAATAGTATAAAGGGCTTATATTTTTTCTTGAGAATTTTCGCTCTATATATAAGAATAAGTGAAATATTTGCAAGGATGGAAATGTGAATTATTGAACATTTTGGACAAAAATGCCCCTACTACTAAAACTGAAACCTATCAAAACTTGTTAGATAAATTTAAATTAAAATAAATAAATAAATAAATTACAACTTAACATATTAGATACAATGTATCTATATATGTAACATATAAGGACTAAATTGATCCTTACTCTTTTGTTCTCTCTCCATATTCATTTGTATACTTAATATTTCATCTCACTTTTTTTTATCTACAGATGAATATACACAATTTGATGTTTAAAACATATATATATGATATATAGACCAAAGTTTATGACGTTAATATGAATATGAAATAGAAATGCTATGATAATATGATAAAGCCTACATCAAATTCCTATTAATTTTCACCAATTATGCTTTAGCTTTTTTTTTCGAAGCTATAGCAAAAAAAAATAAAGCAAATTTTTTCTTATGTATTGTAGGGGAAAAACCTAAATCTTCATTGCACAGATCCTTGGTAGATTTGGTTGTATAGATAAGCTGTTTCTAAGGTTTTAGATGAGAGTTATTAAGAACGCATCTTTGTAAGGTTTGGTCTTCAATCGTCATAGGCATTTCATAATTTATTTTATGCTCACCTTATACCTGTCACATGATGACATGATTCGGCTTCTCTTTGCTTGTGTTGTGAACATTTTGTCTCAATTCTAACATATTAGTTAAAAAGCGTCACCGGTAACGACTCAGTAAGTTTGAATAGAAGAGACGTTTATTTATAGAGTTTGGACACAATGTATGGAGTTGTAGATTGAAGTTTCACTTGGGGAACTCTATAGATAGTTTATTATACAATACATTCACACTGATATTTGGGTTTGATAACCTACTCTCAAGATACAACAGATCAATTACTTTCATCATACTGACACAGAAGTTAAGACTGCTTCAATGTCAACTCAGCTGGTTTATGCAGGTTTCCAGGAAGACAATGGTGGAGTGTCTGAGTTCTTGAAAGTGGCCAACATGTTACCATATCTTTCTCCTTTCACAGACTCTGCTTGGACAATGGTCTCGAGCTCAAGCATCTCATCAGGAGTGAGTTTCACAGATAGAGCTCCAATGTTCAGATTGAGGTTTTCGATCTTAGTAGTTCCTGGGATGGGGCAAACATCATCTCCCTGGTGGTGAACCCACGCGAGGGCTAGTTGTCCCGGAGTGCACCCTTTCTTCTCTGACATTGCACAAACTTTCTCATACAGAATCTTGTTGTGGTCTAGGTTTTCCTGTTGGAATCTCGGTAGAGTCTGCAATAAGAAACAGAATTGAGAAAATATAGAGTCACATCTTCAGCTAATCTATTAGGTTCACCAATCAGACAAAACTTATGAACTTGCCTTTCTGAAGTCATTTTGGTCAAGCTTCTCAACAAGCTTAGGTCCTGATGCAAAGAAACCTCGTCCTAGGGGACTGTAAGCAACAATTCCAATTCCAAGCTCCCTGAAAAGAGGAAAGTGAACATCATATTACACGTAGATGGATAGTGGCACACACCAAGAAAATAAGGAGCAAATCTGGATTGAATCTCTCTTACCTGCAGGTTGGGATGATTTCTTCTTCCACGTCTCTAGACCACAAAGACCACTCCAACTGCACTGCAGTTATGGGGTGAACAGCATGCGCTCTTCTGATAGTTGAGGCAGAGGCTTCAGACAAACCAATGTACTTTATTTTACCCTCTTCAACTAGCTTCTTTAGTTCTCCCATCTTAGAAATAACATACACAAGAAATTGTTAATGTCAGCAAAAAAAAAAAAAGGTGCCAGCTTTCTAAAATGGCCTGCAAACCAATTAGAGACACAGAAGCAGTAGATTCTTCTCAGTCGAAGATCATTGCACACCAGAGATTGGTTCTTAATGAATAAGCAGACAACATCGTCCTAAAAATCTATACTTTCATCGCTATTAGTCTGAACACATCCCAAACTCACTGAGATGTCCATTTCATTTGAGAGTGAGTAAGAATGGCTTACAGTGATTTCGATAGGGACACGAGTATCGATGCGATGCTGGTAATAAAGATCGATGCAATCCACATCAAGACGCTTCAAACTAGCCTCACAAGCTGCCCTCACATAGAAAGGATCTCCCTTTATCTCTCTCTTCCCCTCTCCGTAGCTGATCCCAAATTTGGAAGCGAGCTCCACTTTCTCCCTAAACCCATTCTTCAGCGCCTGACACAATCATTTCTAAAGAATCTGAGGGCAATCTCGTAGAGAATCAACCATCTAAGTCACCTCGACTAGCAAAAATCAAATCGCAGATTAACAAGTTTGGGAATCGAACCTTGCCGAGGAGCAGCTCGTTGGTCTGAGGACCGTAGATGTCGGAAGTGTCTAGGAAAGTGACGCCGGATTCGATTGCGTGGTGGAGAAGAGCCATGGCGTCGCTTTCAGGCTTGGGAGTACCGTAGAAGGAGGAGAGGCCCATGCAACCGAGGCCCTGTGCAGATACCTCAAGGCCTTGGCTTCCCAGCTTCATTCTCTTCACTCCGCTAGCTTCCGCCATTGATTTCCCTCACACACCTCTTTCTTTCTTTCTATCTCTCTTTGACTCTTTTGTTGTGAGAGAGAGAGTTTTGAATTGAGTGGAGAGGTTGGTGGAGTTGGAATTGGGTTGGTGAATGAGAATGGTAATGATGAGTGATGACCAAACCTAAAAGACGCGTGCGTCTTGACTGTTCTGCTGTACCACCACCAGCAAAAGAAGCGTGCGTATATATTCACTAATCAGTATCATAATCTATATTTATAAGAGATTTAAACTAAAATATTCTGTACCGATTTTCCTTAATCACTGATTTATATACATATGTAGAAATTAAACAAAATGTTTTAAAACGTATAATACTAATTTTCATAAAACAAAAAAAAATTCATCGCTAAAAGTTAAAATTTTCATCTAACAACAAACATTATATTATTATTAATTTTATTTTAAAAGTATTATTTTACAAATGCAATTACACATTGATAATTGGGTTTCCCCCGGAAGAAGCAGCACATTTAAGACCTTGATCTGGCTGACATAAGTTGTCTAGCTTCAATATCATGCACCACCAAAGCCAGTTTGAGCAGCTTTCCAAGAAGACAATGATGGAGACTCAGTGTTCTTGAAAGTGGGCATGTTGCTACAATAGCCCTGTTCGTTTAATAAACTCTGGCGTCAGCGGCTGCGGCAAGAAATAAACCTACAACCAGAGTAACTTTGCTGATGTTAAAACCGGCGTCAGTCGCCAAGAAACGATCGGAGACAAGAAAATAGAGTTGCCGCTGCCGCTGTTAATTCCAGCGTCACATCTGGCCGTTATTAATTACTGTTGCTGCTGAAAAAGAAAATCTGTTTTGCCGTAAGGGTGATGCATTTGCCGTGGTCATAGTTATTTATCGCAGCCGATGACGCCAGAGTTTATTAAACAAACAGGGCTAATATCTTTCTCCTTTCACACTCTGGTCGGACAATGGCCTCGAGCTCAGTCATCTCTTCGGGAGTGAGTTTCACAGATAAAGCTCCAATGTTCTGATTGAGGTTGTCGATCTTAGTGGTTCCTGGGATTGGGCACACATCATCTCCCTGGTGGTGAACCCATGCCAGGGCTAGTTGTCCGGGAGTGCACCCTTTCTTCTCTGACATTGCACAAACATTCTCGAAAAGAATCTTGTTTTGGTCTACGTTTTCCTGTTGGAATCTTGGTAGAGCCTATAACAAGAAATAGAATTAAGGAAAAAAATACAGGGAGTTGGTTTATTCCACAGCTCATTTTAGATAGAATCAAACAAAAACTATGAACTTGCCTTTCTGAAGTCATTTTGGCCTAGGTTGTCAAGAAGCTTTGGTCCAGATGCGAAGAAGCCTCGTCCTAGAGGACTGTAAGCAACAATCCCAATCCCAAGCTCCCTGAAGAAGTGAAAGTGAAGATGATTTTACATGGTTTGATGAATATTAATGCACCAAGAAAAGAGGATGGTACCTGCAGGTTGGGATTATATTTTCTTCTACGTCTCTCGACCACAAAGACCATTCTATCTGCACTGCGGGTTATCGGATGAACAGCATGTGCTCTTCTGATAGTTGAGGCAGAGGCTTCAGACAAACCAATGTACTTTATCTTACCCTCTTCAACTAGCTTCTTCAGTTCCCCCATCTTAGAATTAACATACAAATAAAGAAATTGTCAAATTCAGCAAAAGGTGCAGCATGTTTATGAAGGAAAAGTCAACCATCTTAATTAGTGAAAAAGATCAACGTGTCGTGAACATGATCAAATCGCACCCTGGAGAGGATAAACTCGTTGGTCTCAGGACCGTAGATATCGGAGGTGTCAAAGAAAGTAACGCCGGAGTCGACAGCGTGGTGGAGAAGAGTGATGGCGTCAGTTTCCCGTTCAGGATCACCATGGAAGGAGGAGAGGCCCAGGCAGCCAAGGCCTTGAGCTGATACAGGCCCGGGCTTGACCCCATACACGCGAAACAATCGTACCGGGCCCATGATTTATCAAAAACAAGCAAGGTATACTTTTTCTGTTACTTAAATAGATGAATGTGTATTGTAGAAAAATTAAAAAAAAAGTGACCAGACAACTTTTATATAAAAACACAATTAAATCGTACATATTCTTTTATGTTATTTAATATGAATAGATTAAAAAGAACATGGCTGAATTTGTTTGGGTCAAAAAATAACATAACTGATTAATAATAATTATTTTTCAGGCTAAATTATTCTTTTTTTTCATAGGAAATTGTGCTTCTCTCTTTTTCTACTATCCCTTCTTACGAGTTACAAGACAAAAATTTAAAAAGAATTATCAAAATATATAGATTGTCTATAATATATTGTTTACAATCCAAGTTTCAGATGCTCCAACCGAAAGAAGCTTCTCAAAACTGCAATTGTAAAAATATTACTCACGAAGAGAACGTCAGGTGGCCTAGCGGCAGTACTGAATGTTTCTCACACACGACTACTCGAGGTCGCCAGTTCGATACTCGGGGAAAGCGGGGTGGTACTGGATTAGCTAAAAAATCCCTACGGGGATTTATGGCGAGGTGGCCCTCCGGGGTGAGTCCAGTCACTATAAAAAGTTCAACCTATACAGTTTTAACCGGGCCTCGTGGTCTGGTGGTAAAGGAACCTCGGCTGAGGTGCCCGCCATCACGACTTCGAGCCCCGGCCACAGCGGATTTAACATCCCTTCCGCTGGGGCGCTGGACCCCCTACAGGGGGATAGTTGGGACTGTGGCTGTCCAGATACCAGAGTTATCAAAAAAAAAAAAAAAAAGATAAGAAAACGGGGCATATGTTATCAACTAAGAAAAATATGATCAGAAAAACCTTGATTCTAAAAGTTTGATAGATAATTTTTAGAAAAAAATTAAGATGTGTTATTTTTACAAAAAGATCAAATTTTAATAGTTTTGAAGATGTTGTAAATTTTTTATTATAAAATTAATTTTTTATCGACAAACTTTTTATGCAAGAGTCTCGGTTTTGTATTTAGTATTGGACCCTCAATATCTCAGGACCGGCACTGCTGATACCTCGAAACCTTGGCTTCCAAGCTTCATCCTCTTCACAACGCAAGCTTCCGCCATGGATTTTGATCACACACCTCTTTCTTTCTATCTCTCTGACTCTGTGTAGAGTTTTGAACAGAGTGGTCGTTGGAGTTGGTTAATGCTAATAATGAGGGAAAACTATTTATTTATTATAAGGATAATTTGAAAATACAATTTTTTATTCGTTTTCGCTATTTTGAGCATTTTAAATATAAATATTGAGGTTTTACTTTTTTTTTACAGTTGCACTAGAAGTGATTATTAATAAGTTCGATTATAAAGTTTGAATGATGTTATTTGGGTTTTTGAAATTTAAATAATATCATATGTTTATAAACTTGTTAGTTGACAGCTTTAACTTATTCATGTTTACTTTTCTTTACAACTATTTCTAAATTTTGCCACCTAATATTTGTTAGTAGAAATTGTTTAAACTTACGAAGTTTCTGAACTAAAATGTGCAAATCTTGAATCACAAGCAAATATTAATTTGGATAACTAAAACACAAACTAAAACTGTACCCCAATTTAAAATATATTCAACCGGATTTGTGATATGCCATATTATCCTAATATCTAAATGTCGTTAAATTTCGAGAACTGAAACCCGACTAAACCTGAACACCTGATTAGTCATTTGAACACCTACCCAAAAACATAAAACTACTTTCAAAATACCTAAAAGTAGGTTATTATGATTTAAAATTTTCAAAATAAATCTTTTATTCATTTTTCAAAACTAATTTCTTATATAATAAAACATTGTTATGGTAATCCCTATGTTAAATTAATATTTTAATATTTAATTTAATAAAAGTAATGTATAAGAACCGGTTTGAAACTCATATAAATACTCATAAAGCTAAGTTTGGTTTCAGGTCAGTTCTGTTCAGTTTTTGGTTGGGTCATTTCCAGTTGAGATTTCCAAGTTGAGGTAAAATGCCTTGGACTAATCTGAATGGTAATAATAAGAAACCTCAAGTAGAATATTCCAAATCAGGAAAATGTTTCAAAGTTTTGTAGATATCTTGGCGAACTCCTGAATCATCATATGCATATTTTATTCTTAAAGGGTGTAAACCCTGAGAGACTAAAGGCGGGCCATGCATAGGTGGAACTCACGAAGATGCAATATAACACCAGAGCTTCTACATATAATTACCTCGACTTATCTATCACAAGTTACACCACATCAATGCCAACCTACCACCACAGCCCGAGAAACTTTCAGGTGGGGTTTAAGCGGCTTTCCAAGAAGACAATGGTGGAGTGTCTGAGTTATTAAAGTTGGGCACCATGTTACTGAATCTTTCTCCTTTCACAGACTCTGGGTGACCAATGCTCTCCAGCTCAGACATCTCTTCGGGAGTGAGTTTCACTGATAAAGCACCAATATTCTGATTGAGGTTTTCGATCTTAGTAGTTCCCGGGATGGGGCAAACATCGTCTCCCTGATGGTGAAGCCATGCGAGGGCTAGTTGTGCAGGAGTGCATCCTTTCTTCTCGGACATTGCATAAACTTTCTCATAGAGAATCTTGTTGTGGCCTAAGTTTTCCGGTTGGAATCTTGGTAGAGTCTGCGATTAGAGTAGATAAACGGTTGGTTGATTGATTTACCTACAATTTTTTTATCAAGAGTTCATCACACAAACAAGGCATACAGAGCAGCCTATGTACTTGCCTTCCTGTAGTCATTGTTCTCTATGTTCTCAAGAAGCTTTGGTCCAGCAGCGAAGAAGCCTCTTCCTAGAGGACTGTAAGCAACAATCCCAATCCCAAGTTCCCTGATGATTGAATGATATAAGACATTATATTATTTGATACTCTTAAGTAGAAAGAGTCCAAAAGTCAATGAGCAAACTTCAAAACAGTAAGTAAGCCATTTACAAGTCAAGATTTGCGTTGGGTGAAAAAAAAAGTTTCAACTTCTAAACTTCATTCTCAATGAAGGAAAGAGAAGACGTTACATGATTAACGGATGATAATGCACCAAGAAAATAGGATGATACCTGCAGGTAGGGACGACTTCTTCTTCCACGTCTCTCGTCCACAGGGACCATTCTAACTGGACTGCAGTAATTGGGTGAACAGCATGTGCTCTTCTGATAGTTGAGGCAGAGGCTTCAGACAAACCAATGTACTTTATCTTACCCTCTTCAACTAGCTTCTTCATTTCCCCCATCTTGAAATTAAAAAAAAAAAAAAGGACAAAATAAACTGTTAAGTTCAGCAAAAGGTGCCTGCTTTCGATAAAAGTCACCTTGTGTATGTGATAAGAGCTCAGAAGCAACCAACTTCAGGAAAAAGCTAGCTACCAACAGGAAGAGCTTACAGTGATTCCTAATATCTATATCTTATTCGACTCTATTAGTCAGAACATATCTCACTCCAAAAAAGTGACACCCTCATAGTCACTGAACTGTAACTTCCACTAAATTTTGAAAATGGTAGAAAACCAAAGGATGAAGTAGGACTTGCAAGAGGAAGGGCTTACAGTGATTTCGATAGGGACACGAGTATCAATCCGATGCTGATAATAAAGATCAATGCAGTCAACATCAAGGCGCTTTAAACTAGCTTCACAAGCAGCTCTAACATAGAAAGGATCTCCCTTTATCTCTCTCTTCCCCTCTCCGTAAATGATCCCAAATTTGGACGCAAGCTCCACTTTCTCCCTCATCCCATTATTCTTTAGAGCCTGAAAAAATCCAACATAAGCTCAAAGAACCAGAAAACAAACCCAAAACCTATAAAGATTGTTCCTTTCTCAGAAAACTTAACTCTAATTAGCGAAAACCAAGCAGAGATTGATCAAACCGAACCTTGGCGAGGAGCAACTCGTTGGTCTGAGGACCGTAGCTGTCGGCGGTGTCAAGGAAAGTAACGCCGGAGCCGATAGCGTGGTGAAGAAGAGCGATGGGATCAGTTTTGGGAGCGGGAACACCGAATAAGGCGGAGAGGCTCATGCAGCCAAGGCCTTGCGCCGATACTTCGAGGCCTTGGCTTCCCAGCTTCATCCTCCTCACTCCACAATCTGACATGGATTCTCTCTTTGCCACGACGTCTCTCACTCTAGCTTTTCTCTCTCTCTGTTGTAATTTGAGTGTGGATTATCGCAATTGGATTGGTGTCTGTCTGACTTGACTGGTGATGCATGCCAAAAGAAGATATACCCGTAACTCTCTCTACGAAATGAATAAAATTGATTTTTTAAAAAAATAAAAGTGGATTTTTATATTAAAAAAATATGGGTTAATTAGGTGAATATACATATATTCTGTGTTGAAATTGCGTAAGTGTGCATATTTTTTATATATTTGCGGAACCAAGTGTACGAAGATGGTGAGATTACATTTCTGTCCAAATTAGTGACTGTTTGAAGATAGTCTTTTCGAAAATCAGCTTTGTAGGTAGATAAGGAGATCAACTCGTGAGATTTTGTGTCAGAGAATTGCGTGATAGATATTTGTTGAGGAAAATTCACCAAAATTCAATTTAACGCTTTGAAGTCCAAATATATGGATTTAAGTGGTGCCTGTGATTATTGGAGTTTGGCCATGACAAGAAGGAACAAATAGGATGAGTAACACAGGGAACCAGTGGAGCTTGGCCGTGTAACTATCGAAGCTTGGTCGTGGCAAGATTGATGTTATGGCTGCGACGTCCGCTTTATAGTGAACGGCGACGAGGTATAGTGAAACGTGGGGATTTAACTCAACTCGTTTAATGAAACTAAATCAAAATTATTTCAAATCTACCTTAGATCTATAAAGTTTAAATCAAAATGAAAAGAAATGTGATGGAAAGAGTAAAAGATCTGGAAAAAAAATAGAAATAGCCATTTTTGAACAAGAAAAGTTGCAGGGTTGAAAAGAAGAAGATGGTATTAAAATTACCATTCTGCCATCCATTAAAGATTAAAAACCAATGCAAATTGTTAACCAGATTTACTTCCCAAGCAAATTAATATCAAACCGAATATAGTTTTTAATATCCATTTTAAGTAACATTATCTATTGAAAGAAAAATATGAATGAAATAGTTTTCTCAATCCCCTGTATATTATTCGAGGAACATTTGAAAAGATGTAACCTCAATTTTGTAATAATTAAAAAAAACAATTGTTTATTTATCAATCAATTTGGTAGTTAATTAGTCCTACGTGTCAGCCTCACATATAAATTGAAAAACATGTTGGTCTACTTCGATTTTATTTCCTTAAATAAAACGTACGGAATTACCTAATATGATTATGATATATATATTAATTAATGACTTTAAATAATAGAGATTTGCTAATAATCTGTATGCTTCTATCATTTTTGTTTATTTCTTTACTATTAAAATAAATTACACAATTACATTAATCATATATAAAAAATTTAGATTTTTTTGTATATGTTGTTGTATTTTGAATTTTTTAAAACGAGTATAAATTAACTAAACTGTTAAAAGTCTCACATAAATTTTTGTGATCAATGTTTAAATTTTTTTCTATAATAAGATACAATGATAATAAAATCATATAAATAAATAATTTTATTTTAATAGGTGTTTATGTTAATATATATATATATACTTCATATTGTTTAAATTTAATTATATATCATATACGATAGATATGATTGATTGTTTTGATTTATTTATTCTAAAATGATTGCGAATAAACAAGAGTGGTCATTTGATTTATATGTACAAGCCAATTTATTATATAATAATAACTGATTTCTTAGTTATTTAATATATATAATTATTATTTTAATATTTCATAATATGCAGAAAAATATAAAATAAGTATTTATTCTGCACAAGGCGCAGATCTTAACCTAAATATGTATCTCTTTAATAATTTTGAATCTTAAACATTTTCTAAATCTCAGGCCAAAAAAAAAAAAAAAATGAGAATAAACTCAAAAATCAATATTTATATCGAGCAATAACCAAAATGACACAAAAAGGAGAAAAATATCGAAGATAGATAGGAATGGCATGTGAACGTAAGCTTCTCATAACCATAATTAAATTTTAAATTGCTAAATTATGATATAAAATCGAGCTGATATAGTTTCATTGTAACCAAATAGTAGGTCTGAGATTCTTCGACCTAAATATTAAGTTTTTATGTGATAAATGATTTTTTGACCTAAAATATTTTTTAAAATGCGATCAGCTCATCAGTAAACAAATTATGTAATTAGATTAACAAAAAAGGTTTTAAAAAACTGTTTAAGGGCAAAATATATTAATTCGATAATAATATAATTTTTTTTCCATACGATATTTCTTATAATTTTCATATAAATTTATCCTGCGCATGTCTTATCCTAGTCGTAAATTAAGTGTGACTCAAAATTGCATTCAACACTTAGCCTAACACAATTACGAACTATATCGATAGAATATGATATGATTACAATTACGAATGAAATAGCTTTCTTAATTGTAAATTAAGTGTGACTCAAAATTGCATTTAACACTTGGTCTAACACAATTACGAAGTATATCGATAGAATACAAATACAATAAATAAAAAATATACATCCGGTTTACTGAATTAATAACGGACTTCAATTGATATAACAAGATAAGTTACTTTATAACCAGATATACTTATAAGATTTGATAATTCTCTAATGAGATAATTCTCTAACGAGATGATAAACACTAAACCCTAAAATTTAAACTCAAAGGTCAATCGTAAACTCTAAACTCTAAACCTAAGGGTCAACTCTAAACCCAAGGGTCAACCCTAAATCCTAGGGTTTACAGTTTAGAGTTTTTTAGGGCTTAGACTATGGTGTATATGATTTAAAGTTTTGCTGGCAGCGTTAGCAAGTCAATTTTTTTGTTTTGCAATTTCAATTCTAAACACTAAATCCTAAACCCTAGGATTCATCTTAAATCTTAAAAACCTCTAAACTCAAAACCTTAAACCTAGAGATTCACTCACTCTAGAGAATAAACTCTAAAAACTCTAAATTCTAAACATTAAACCCTGAGATTTAAGATTAACCCTTAGGTTTATGGTTAACTTTTGGGTTTAGGATTTAGGATTAGTTAAAAATATATTATTATTTAAATAACCGGATATTGTTTTTAATATCCATCTTTAAGTAATGTTATGTATTGGAAAAAAAAATGAGTGAAATAACTTTGTCAATTGTAAAATAAGTGCGACTCAAAATTGCATTCAACACTTGGTCCAACACAATTACGAACTATATCAATAGAATATGAACACAATAAATAAAAGTTGTAAATCAGGTTAACTGAGTTAATAACGGGCTTTCAATTGAAACTATCTATTGTGTGAATTGGTAAGTACATATGTCTAAACAAATGCTTTCTCATGACTATAACCATCTCTATAAAACAACTAAGAATGACTACATTTCGATTAAATGTCATTTTTAGATTTAGCCACTTTAATGAGTACTAGAAATACACAGCGGCATAACTCAAATAACATAACTTATCCAATAACCGGATAACTATTCAATAACTGGCCGCACCAGTGGGTCTAGGAGGAGCAGCTTTTCCCCTTACTCTGCCACCACCACCTCTTCTACTTGTTGTAGACTGAGGGGGGAGCTCAATATTTTATGCATGTTCAATAACCTGAGTTCTAGAATGTCTTATTCTACGTGATCCACTTCTTAACTTTAGCATTCTTACTCCATACAAAGACTAAAATATTCTTTTTCAATGACTCGTTTACCTAAACTGCAGCACCAAGATATGATGCAGAGGATAACTATTTTGTAGATCATAACTTAAAAACATCTTCATTACACAATCTAATAAAATACAAGAAACAATGTCTTGCACTTTGAGCAACTGGATAGCAACAAAAATAACTTGATGTTTAGGGAACAGACGGATATCTTGACTGATAACCAGAAACCATCTTAGCACATGTAAGAGGGGCTTTGTTGACTTTGCTCATGAAAATTCTCTTAAAAATCACAACATCGAACTTGATGTCAGTTCTCCTTACCATTTGTATATCTGCCAAGTTAATTCATTGTGACATACTATTCAGACAACAAGTCATGGAGATTCAACTAATGGAACAAACACAATGATGTAATAGATACCCCATAGTATTACCTTAACGGAAATCTTGAGGTAGACATCATCGAACTTTGAAGCTGTCTTTTGGTCTTCTTGCTCTTTCCTCCGGTGATAATATCAATCTAAAACAATGACAAGACAATACCAAATCAAGTGAACAAGAACTAAACCATCCCTCTAGTCACCTCTTGTGGAACACGTGTCGACCATCCATATTGCTCACTTCTTCTCTTTCCTTTAGCTGCTACAGACACACAACATAGAGATTATAATCAGAATCACAAAGATGAATGAAGAAGGAACAAAGATGCTTGAGAAATACAGCAAGAAAAAAAAAGAAACATCAGTTTTAAAAAAAAACATTTTCCAGATCCACACCTAGATCTAATTGTATTGGAGCCAACAAACAGTTACAATCAGAATTGTACAGATAGGGAAGGAAAAACGAAGATGAATCTTGGTTTTAAACTTTTTAGTCTCTAATCTCAGAAAGTATGCGTAGATCTGAAATATGAACAAATAGAAAAAAATGAAGGAGAGGAGTGGGATTCATACCATTCAGAAGGAAAAAATGTTGAATAAAAGACTAAGAAAAATCAAAGAAGATGCTTTCGTAACAACCAAAAAAAAATCTGGAACAAAAAAAAAAGAAAATCAAGTTATGAACATATGTGTCAGAGAACTAACGTAAGCATATAGAGGCAATTGTGGAATTAAAATTATCAAATAGTGTCATAGTCATTCACCTAATTAAATTTGTTATCATGGTTATCCACCGTAAATTCCCTTATAAAAAAATATATCCTTCAATAATATTAATGTAGTTTTTATTCAAAATTAAGTAGAGAAAAATTCTCAAAATCATATTTATTAACGTGCAGTTTTTATTTATCAAAACTAGGCCTCGGCATTTTATCCAGACTCAAAATTCTAAACCGGAATCGAAAAGAACCGACATGGATCCGAAAAGAACCAACCGAATAGACCCAATACAAAAAAAACTGATTGATACCCGACCTAAAAATATGAATATCCAAAACTATGAATACATATGTTCTATTTTCTATATTTTAGCTCATGATTTAGTTAAAATGTCTTTTTGTTACCATTTTTTATTATTTTATAACATTTTCAAGTAATATGAAATTTTACATGTCAAATTTAGTTTTTGAAAATGTTTAATTTCAACTATTAATAGTTTGGTTATTTTGTAAAATTTTAGATAAATGTGATGAATTTTGGCTAAATTTTGATAGAATTTGGGTACTTCAGGTTTTTTTCCTATCATAAATACCTGAATCCAACCCGGATTCGCTACGGACCTGAAAATTACATGTATTTTGCATGTATTTCAATTATAGGTCTGAACCAACCCGGATTCGCTACGGACCTGAAAGTTACATGTATTTTGCATGTATTTCAATTATAGGTCTGAACCAACCCGGATTCGCTACGGACCTGAAAGTTACATGTATTTTGCATGTATTTCAATTATAGGTCTGAACCAACCCGGATCCGAAAGGAGCCAATCCGAACACGAACCAAAATTTTCCAAGTACCTATTTGGGTCCAAATCTCTAGGACCCAAAAGAAGACCCAAAAGACCCGGATCCGAAAGTAGCCGAGCCAAACCTAGAGATGTCAAAGTGGACCGCAACCTGCAGATTATGTATAAGTATATAAACCGCAACCTGCGGTAGGCCGGCCCGCACATACCAAAATAAAATTGAGTCTGCATCGGGTTGGACTAATTGGACGCGAGTTGGCTCATTTAACATTTCTAAAATTAAGAGGTTGATGCAATAGAAAGATTATGAATAACCTGAAACAAAAATGTTTTCTTAAATATTTTATTATCTATAAAAAAATAATTTGAGCCATTTAAAATAAAAAAAATAGAAAAAAACAAGAACAAACAACACATCTAAAAAATCACATTTCATATTTACACAACATAAATTAGGTTTTATGTTTTTTTTTTATAAACTTTAGAAGCCAATTATTGCATCAAATACAATGAATTGAATTTTGTAATCAACTATCTCAACACTTTAACATTCATATTTGTATCAATTGATATAGTAGGCTATTGAGTGATCTTTGCCTTTTGTATCTTAGTTTATTATATATTCGCTATTCTCAACTATGTTAATTCCTTGCCACAAGTGTTAGATAATTATTAAAAAATAACTTACTATACGCAAATAATTTAAATGATAAGAGCAATGTAAAATTAATTTGTTTATGCTCTCGTTTGTCTATGATTCTTTTATTGTTTCTTTTTGAAAATGAACGTTTTCACTCTAATGCATATCATTTACTGAAAAAATTCCATGATTTAATTTTTTTATAGGGTACACTCATTCTATAATGACATTCAAATAGCATGAAAACTACGTAGCATATTTTAAATATTACAAGCGGAGACTCGTGAATTAGCCCACAGAACCAATTAGCTATGCGGGATGTACCAATCCGCGCAGTTCGTAAGAAAGTTGAACCCGGTACGGGGTAGACTACGTGGACATGGGTTCATCCGTCTGACATCTCTACCAAAACCCGACCGGAAGATCCGGACGCCCATGTTTAACCAAAAAAAAAACACAAAATAGAAAATGACCAAAGAGATTTCGTTAAAAAGGTAAAATACACTTATACATGTATTCTATAAATATAAATAAAAATTTAAATAAATAATAAAAATAAATAATTTTTTTTTTGAAAAAATACATTTTTCAATTCGAATTTTCTTTTTACTTTTTTTTAAAATTCTTTTCTTCGAAATCCCGAAATTATTTTTGAAACTATTTTTAAAATTGTTATTTTAAATTTAAAATATTAATTATTATTATTTAAATTCTAAAAGTCGCATTTTAAACATTCAGACTGACATTTATATGTTGTTTAAACCTTGAACTGTTTTTACTAACACTTCTAACCTTCAAATTAACAATTTCCCATATCAAACCTTAGAATTTTTTTCCCGCCAAAATATGGAGACATGGAAGTATGAAGTTTCAATAAGTGATGGTTGCGAAAAATGACTAGATAAATAGCGATGGTATGTAATATATTTTTTAAAAAATATTTATAATTTATTTCCAGTTAAAGTTCTTCAAATAAATAAAAATTAAAATTTTACCAAAACTATATTATAAAGTTAAAACTTTAAAGTTTTAATCTTTTGGAAATTTAACAAGAAAACAAAAAAAATGGAAATTTTAATCTTTGGAAGAAAAAGATGTCATGTTATAAAATTATAAAAAGAGAAAAATAGATATTTAAATATATATTTAAATTCAAAATCATATCAAAAATATATAACTGGATTTGTAAATATAGTAAACACAAATTGTGATTTTGTAACAATTTTCCAGATGTCAAAGGATATTCAATCAAAGAATTAGCACGGACTTCTCAATTATAACCAATATACTTTATTTTTGTTGATTCTAATTCTCGGCTTGATCCTTTGTCAACCATAAAAAATTTATACTATAAGAATTTGTTTTTAATATATTTACAAATCTGCTATATATTTTTGATATGATTTTGAATTTTAATTTTGTTTGTATATATATATATATATATATATATTTATAATTTTATAACATAACATCTTTTCTTCCAAAGATTAATTTTTTTAATTTTTTGTCTAAATTTCCAAAGATTAATATTTAAAGTTTCTAACTATATAAATATAGTGTTGGTAAAACTTTAATTTTTAGTTTTATTATTTTAATTGAAAAAAGATATAAAAAATTATTTATTTTACACGTCATCGTTATTTATCTAGTCTTTTCGCCCCATCATCTCTTTTTGACACTTGATACTTTTATGTCATCAAAATTTTGGCAGGAAAACAATTTATGGTTTGATATGTTAAAATTGTTACTTTGAAGGTAAGAAGTGTTAATGAAAAAATTTCAAAGTTAAAGTGCGTGTAAGTGTGAGTCTGAAGGTTTAAAATGTGATTTTCTAAATTTTAAACTCCACCTCCCAAAACTCCATTCTTTGAATGTTACTATCACTAGGAGCATAAGTGTCTTTTATCTTTTTAATAAAATTTATTTTAGTCATTTTGACCCTTTTATGCCAAATTTGTTATGATTTTAAATGTTACTATCATAGGCGTCTATAAATATCTTAATAACAAAATATTCAAATAAATATTATAGTCTCGCAATGGTGATCAAAAGTTTTAGTGGTTATTTATTTTTATCAACAAATATATGTAAAATGTAACAAATAATATATTATAAAATATTTTTAATTAGAGTATGGATAAAATGTATAATATATTATAGTCGTTAAGTAATTTATAAATTATATTTGCAGAATTTTTTTTAATATTTCAGTTTGTGGTATAGGTTGAAAAGGTATAAGAGAATCGATTTGAATACTTATATCATTAAAGTGCACTTATTTTTTTGGTTAACATCATGAAAGACTCCAGATATAATCATGTTTTAGCTGAAGTAGTAGAAGGATGAAGATATATCAGAAAGTGATTTACGATATCGTGCGAGTGAGGCTAAAACACGAAAAGCTCATCTGGTGATTGCAGGGTCACTAGCAAAGATTTCCATCTTCCAAAAAATTAATACATTGCCCGTTGCACGGGATGAGGCCCATAGATTGAGTGAGCGGGCGTGAGAGGTTCATTAACTGTAGGTGGATGGGGCGTTACGAATAGTGTTAGATCCAAATTTAAACGAGTGAGTAATCATGTGTAGGTTCACACTAACATTGATGACAATACTGGGGCCCAATGAGAACGTTGCATTATGTGGTGAACGTAATATCTCGATTTGTGGTATATGTTGAAATGCATGCACTTATCTTCCGGATCATACCTTCCAAAAGATTTTCAAAGTTAAACGTGTTGAGCTGAAATAATAGAACAATGAGTGACTTATCAGAAAATAATTCACGATGTTGTACGAATTACGGCAGAGCACATAAAATATTCTAAAAGATTAATGCACAGCCTATAGTGCAAGATGAGATCTACTAACCGAGTAGACGCCGTAGGAGGCTTGGACGGTTGGAACACTACAAAAATAATTTTTTTTTTGTAAACAAAGCAAAACATTTTTGTAGTTACATGTGAGCACTGTTTGATACACAAACAGTGCTGTTTGTAAACAAAAATGTTTGCTCGGTGGATAAACGCTGTGGTTGAAGCACTGTTTGATACATAAAATCAAATGTGGGAGCCTTAAGACGACAAAGCAAGACCTGAGCTAAAAAGCCACATGTGGTGTGGTGGTATGGTGTTGTCATGATGGCAGAATAAGATTTACCTGAGGAATTCTGATAAGAGTTTTCAATATGTTTTATATTTTTATGTTTGGTTGAATTGTTTTTAATGGTTACTGTTTTGAGAAAATTAAATTTCTTAATACTTTTGTTTTTATCTATAACATACATTTTGAGCCCAAAACAAATAATCTATAACACACACAATAAACCAGAAGGAGCACTTGGCAGTAATAATACCTACTACAGTATAACTTATACGATAATTTACCCTGTTTAAACAATTTTATGTTGCAAAAACTCTGTGTTTGCTATACACAAAAATGGTTCATGGTAAATTTTCTGTTCAATTCATTCCCCATCAAAATTGGAATATAAATTTTTTCTTCAATTCATTCCCCATCAAAATTGGAATATAAATTTTTTCTTCATAAACTTTTTCATCCTCGAAAAAATGAGAGAAATAGAGTGGAACCCATGTGTCATAATTTGACAAAAAAAATCAACATGATTGATATAAAAATTGAGGAATAAGAATGTCACCAATATTCTGTTAGTAGAATATGGTCACCAATTGAAATCAATATTTTTTCTTAGTTATATGTTTCTCAAATCTCCATATATTTACCTAAATAAAATGACCTTTTCAAAAATAAAATATATTAAAAATTAAAAACCAAGTAAAATAAAATTAGATTTTAAATAAAATGAATTTAAAATAAATAACGTAGTTATTTTTATACGAATAAAAATAGTATTTTCCAAAGTCAAAAACACTTAAATTTTTATTGAACATTGGAGCATATAGGCTAGCGACTCTGAAGGAGTTCCCAAATCAACCAAAGCCAAGAGTGGATGAGTTTTCCTGAAACTTAATCATCTAGAGATTTGTGTTTTCATCTCTAGGTGATTGTTAGTTAGGCCTAGTGATTGCATCTCTTTTTGATTGTATTGATATCTGAGTCTTAATCTCCAGTAATTTTACTCCTGAAAGAAACCGTTGTCGATATATCCTAGGCTAGCGCGTGACCTAGATGCGTTTTTAGATATTTCATATCCCTAGTCACTTCGCTTGATCTATATGCAATATGATCCTTTTTGTGGTGCACTGAATCGTGTACCACTATAATGTGGATATTGTGCCCAAATTTAAACACAATAACTAGATTTTGATCCGCGCGGTAGCGCGAGATTATTTATTTATAATTTATGCTTTTAAATTAAAATTTAATATTTGATGATATTTTATAAATTTCGGTTTGCGTCCAGATTATATTTTTTTTGATTTTTGGTTTGGTTCTGATTCGGTTGTGGGGTTTTGGTTTTCGGTTCAAGAAATATAGCGATAATGTAGTTCGGTTATTTATGAATTTGGTTTTGGTTTGGATTTTGTTATTTTGATCTTGGTTTGGTTCAAATAACAACATTAGGAACCAATAAATTTTGGGTCCAATTCGAGCGCCTGGATCTGATATTCTGATTTAGATAACTATTTTTTTATTACATTTTCTTATTTTTTTATTGAATGATTTAATTTTTAACTATGTTTAAGGATTTGGTATATCTCAAAGATACATACCAACTTATAAAATATTTGCAAATTTTGTACTTCTATGTGATAAAGATAAATTGTATATTCAATAGTGATGATCATAGTATACAAATATTGTTTTTGTTATAGAAAATATTTTTAGTCTAAATAGGAATCTAAAGAAATTATATATCTTAAAACAAAACATAAAAAGATACTATAAAACAAATAAATATATTTTTAATAGTGAAGTAAAGAAACTAAAATGAAGACGTAAATCTTTTTTTTTAGAATTTTGTTTCTACCACTGTCGATTGAACTTTGTTTTATTATTTGTCCATCATTTATAAATACAATCATAGAAAACACAAATGTACAAAAGATGGAAAGGCATCAAATATCAATAAAAGAAGCCCTAATCTCTACATTAGAGATGTACAATATATATCCATATTGGTTTTGGCTCTACTTATATAGTGAAACAACCGTTTTGTTCACAAGACTAAAAGGATCAAGTGCATGAATGCAATTGCAATAGTATTTAACAGAATTTAAAAAATTAATTCGCTTTGCCTAAATAAAGCGTGAAAGTAAAACGCAAAAAAAAAAACAGAACCTTCATGTGCAGGCTACATTTGGTAACGTTGAAGAAACAAAGCCTGAATCTTTGAGAGTCTGTTCAAATATGTGACTAACTTTCAGCAATTTCTCCTAAAACCAACAACCAAAAAAACTCAATCAATCATTATTCTAAGCAAAATCGAAGTGAACCAAAGTAAAAAAACCTTGTTCTCAAGCTAACCTTGAGAGTAAGCAAAGAGTTTATGTAACAAACCTCATCAAAGTCTGCACCAATCATTTGAAGACCAACCGGTAGACCCGAGGAACCTCTTTCAACTAATCCACATGGTAATACAATCGCAGGAAGCCCCGCAAGATTCACATTAACCTTCAACAGAATTCATACGACAAAACTTTATGTTATGTGTAATGAAAACCGGTTAAAGAGGGACAAAAGAGAACATTTATTTGTTACTAATTCATATATTAACACCAAAGAGAACATATATTATACTAATTCTTATAATGTATAGATCACATACATTGTGAATCAAGTCTATCACCGAGTTTACCTGACACCATCATTACGTGTTGGAAGATGATTCAGATGAGGCAATCACATGTAAGTTGGTAGTCCAAGAGAGAATGAAAGAAGAGAGACATGTGAATTTCAGAACATAAATCTCTATGTATTTGTACACAAATAACACACAGAACAACATAATGTTAGAGAAAAAACCTATGTTAGTACACAATCCAATCCTTCTAAATGAGAAGCAGCTTCCTCAGTTGCAGATCTCACTCCGGAATGAACACCTTCTTCAAGCTTCTCGTGAATGAAACCAATTTTCAATCCCTTTAATGGTTTAGATTCAAAAGAATCCATAGAAAGAAACTGTGATTCAAACTCAGGCACATCCTAAACAAAGCAAAGATACTTATTTTAGTTAAAAGCAAAGACCTTTCTTCTGTCTCATTACAGTAAAAGACCTTACTTGTTTGCTACTGGTGGAGGTGGAGTCAACCTATCATACCCAGAAATAGCTTTGATTAATCCGATAGAAGGGCATCAACCGAAAACACCTCTTAAAGCAATCTTAATCATCAATTTCAAATTTTAGATCGATGTGTACTCATCTCAAACCAATACCCAGAATCTCAATCGAACAACTCTTAACACAGTTCTTAAAATCACAAACACACAAAATCACAGTGCAAACTCAAGTCTAGTTCAATAGTTAACAATCTTTGATCAATCCAGACGAAAAAATCTCAATTTAGCATCAAATCATGGAAACAACTATGAAAATAAGAAAGAGAGAAAGAAGATGGTAGCCATAGATGATGATATACATGATAAAAGAGAAATATTTTAAGCGTGTATATATTTAGTCACAAACTTTTGAATAGGTCCAAAAATAAAATATGCCACGGTAATTTCAAATAGAACTCTGTTTTAATAGATTAGATAATCCATAAGAGCATAAATATCCCACGATCCTAGGTAGGTTTTTCAACTGTTTGGTCAGTAGGATCCACAAAATTTTTTATAACCGGTCCCGAAAGTCATCCATTAAGGATCGAAATTAGAGAGGTTTGTGGGGGCCGCGTTTGGTGCTTTTCTAATTTTTTTTTTTAATCAGAAAAAAAAATTAAAAAAAAAAAAATTTAAGGACCCCTCCTTGGGGTTTTACCTATAATCATGGTCTAACTAAAGCTACGCTGGTTTCATTTAAATATTTGTTAGTTGCTATTAAGAAATATACACGAAGGCTAAAACTTTAAGAAAATGAATGTCTGGACAAATTTTCGTCTACATGCATACACTTCCCAACAACAATTTTGATTGAGTTAAGGTAGAATAATCTATATTATTTTAATTTATTTAATCATACTATATATTTCTATTACGTTGAAATGATTATGTTTTGAAATCATAGAAAATTCGGGGTTGTGTTTATTATTTATAAATTGAATACTATAAATTTTAAAATATATTATCTATTTTTTTGTTCAAAAAATATATTATCTAAAACTAGTTATGATTTTGCGTGTTATAATCACAAGCGTCAGTAAATGTTTTCAAAAACAAAAATTGTTAAAAAATTATTATTATACTATCGCAATGGTGATCAAAACTTTTAGTGATTATTATATTTTTTATCAACAAATCTATCTAAAATGTAACAATATTTTAAATTATGAGTATGGGTAAAACGTATAGTATATTTATAGTAGTTAAGTAATTTATAAACTATATTTTCAAAAATATGCTCTGCCTTCAGTAGATAAATGTTCTGGTTCAGCCACTGTTATACATAAAATCAAATGTGGGAGCCTTAGAAACGACCAAGAAAGACATGGAGCTCAAAAGCCACACGTGGTGGCATGGTGCTATGGTGATGGCAGAATAAGATTTACATGAGGAATTCTGAGAAAAGTAAATGGAAAATGGACACAATCGATGCTGAATTCTAAGGAGTACTGGGCGCATGCTTGTGTCGTTGATGACGTATTATACTAAGAAATTCTGAGAACAGCTTTGTTACCTTTCAGGGACGTGATTCTTCTATCATTTTCTTTTTATAGGTTTAATCTCTTTGAAATCCTAAACACTTATCTGTTTAATGTTCTCTTAATGCTCAATGAGTCGCATGTTAAATATATGTAAGGTTTAAAGAAGGAGACGAGAACTTGAGTGTAATGAAACATATCTACAACACAGTCTCCATATATATATAAGACTCCACGGAGCCATTATTCAGGCTTTTCACAAAAATCTTACAGACAGTTTAAGATAAAAGTGCACGGATCGTTATCATACAGACACACTTATACATAACATACATTCCATTTTTTTGCCAGAGAGTGTATTCGAAACTTCGTCATTTTCTGAAACTGGAGTTTGGTGTAACCAGTGAACTAAGAACCGGGACCAGCTTAAGAGGTACTTTCTTGACGACCGTAAGAGTACCAGCTTCTTCTATATCGATGTCTCTCTCCGTCATCCCATCAGGCAACTTCCAGTCAAAGAAGTAAAGTAAGTTCAAGAGTCCCAGTTCAACCGTAGCCATCCCCATTGTTATCCCGGGACACATCCTTCGACCAGAGCCAAATGGTAAGAATTCAAAATTCTGTCCCCTATAGCCCACAGGATTATCTATAAACCTCTCGGGATTAAACTCTTCCGGGTTTTTCCAAATCTTGGGATCTCGAGCTATCGCCCAAGCATTGACCAAGATCCGTCTCTTCGGAGGAATATCATAGCCTTGAACCTTGATGTGAGCCATAGTTTCCCTTGGAAGCAGAAGAGGAAGTGCTGGGTGCAACCTGAATGTTTCCATGATCACGAGGTACAAGTAAGGAACCTTACCAATATCTTCTTCGGTGATTCTCTCCTTACTGTTTCCAAAGCGGTCTCGGATCTCGCCTTGAACTTTCTTCATCACTTCCATGTTTCTAGCGAGTTCCGTCATTGTCCATATCATAGTGACGGCCCCTGTGTCTATCCCACCAAGAAATATATTCTACCAACAAACCAATAAAATAAGTTAAAACTTTAGATTAAATTTGAATACTAATAATGTGTTTAAAAAAAACTTAGATTTACCGTGAGAACCCCCTTCATATGATCTACTGTTAGCTTTAAGGAATCATCCTTTTCTTGTGTATGGATCACATCCAACATTGAAACTATAATGTCATCGTGATATTTTGAAGATCTTTCAGGACTCAAATGATCATCGATCATATGTTGAAACATGGCATCGAGCTTGAAGAAAACATTTTTGAGTCTCTTGTGTTGTCCAGAAAGCAAGTCAACAAGCCATCCAACTCCGGCGACGGGGAAGAAATCAGAGCAAGTGAAACTAGCTAGGGCAGTCTCGGCTTCGAACACGAGCTCATCGATCTTTTCTTGATCGACAAACTTGCTCTCGTGGAAACTATGTCCGAAAGCAAGTTTAAAGAAGATACTCGCGGTTAGCCAGTAAAGAGTTTTGCTCAAATCGACTGTAGATCGATCAACTGCGGATTCGAACAGTTTCTTGGCCATGAAGTTACACTCTTCCTCTCTGATATATCTTGAAGACTGAACCTTTTTCAAAGAGAAAAGCTCGCGCACCAAAAACTTACGCCGCTCTTTCCACTCTTCACTGTATTGGGTAAAACCGATATCTTTATAACCCCGAGAGATTAGCCTCGGTCCGGCAAGATTAGGCCTCGTGCAACAGTCTAGGTCATGAGTTCTGAGCACTTCTTCAGCTGCTTCTTTTGATGAGACTACCGTTACAGGGGACAACCCTAAGTGAACAAGCATGACATGTCCTGTTCTTTCGGCTAGGCGTTGGAGTGACCTGTGAGGCAACTCCCCAACTTGGTGTAAGTTTCCGATTATCGGAAACTGTGGAGGGCTTGGAGGAAGATTCCATTTACAGCGTTTGATCTTCTTTCCGACAAAGATTAAGGAAGCAATGGTGATGAGGAAAAGACAGAGCAAAGAGATTGCCATTTTTCTTTGTTTCGAGGCTTACTGAGAAAATGAAATTGATAGATGTTCTTAAGTACTTTGATAATTCCAAGAGGCAAAAAGAAAACAAAACTTGATTGGAGTCCACTGAGATGTGCTTCAAACTCATCTCAAAATACAGTGAAACTTCTAGAAATTAGTGTTCAAATAATGTATATTATAACGGTGAATACTGTTTTATTCTTGAAAGCATAGACACACTGACATTGTTGAAGCCCCCAAGGCCCCAATGCATACGTGCAGCACAACAACATCAACATATTATTACCTACCTCATATTGAGGTGGCTACAAACCATTTCGAAGGATCAATGGCCGAGCCAGAATATTTTTATAACATGGGTCAAAATTTTAATGTTTATCACTTGCCAAAATATCTAGAGTGATTTGCACCGAAAATAGTAGAATATTAGAAAATTTGGAGAACGGGAAAAAGTGATGGTCCAAAGGTCAGGCCCATCTCTAGACGTTGCGAAATGACCGTGGTGCCCCTATTCCTTCTTTAGTTTTGTAATGATTACATGTATGATTATATACAAACACGTAAATATTTGTGTAGCATCTACAGATCTAAGAATAGCCACCAAAATCTGACCAATCCGGCAGCGTTAAACAACGATATCTTTTTGATATTACACATGTATGATATATGGTGTTTTATACATCTTATATATATGTTTTTCAATTAGTTTTCAAGTCTTTATCAAGTCTTCCTAATCCTTTTCGAGTCATTACATGTCTGGAGTTGCATTGGATGGGAGATGCACCAGCTGGAACAAAAGAGGCAGAAAACAATGCAATTTGGTGATTTTCACGCAGAACAGTCTTGATGACTGTTCCGGATAGCGGAGCAACCGGAGTGACTGTTCTGGATAGAGCGGAACAACCCGAGTGCATGTTCCAGCGGCAGAGATTTTTAAGGAAACTACAACCTATTTCGGGATTTGCCCTAATCTCTCTATTTTCTCTCTCAGCCGCCTGTGGCTTTGATATATCTTCTTTTTCTGTTTCTCCTGACTATTATACGATACTTTTTACACAAGGAACCAGACCTTAGAGTTGGAGACTTGAGATTTTGCTACTTTGTAAAGGGAGAAGGCCATCTCTCTCGATTTAGAGAAGAACCCCCTGAACCCTATTACTTTATTTCAGTCATATTTCATGCTGCTTTATATCTCTGTCTCTGTGTTTTCTTGCTTCATGGCTGAGTAGTCAGCTTGCTTAGTCTAGGGTGTTAGGGTGTTAGATCCGTGAGCTTGACATAAATAAGTTATAAATCGATTGTCTTCATTCACTGTTGTTCTTAAGGCTTGCATCAAGCTAACCACTTAGTGCCTGATTCTAGGTTTAATCTATTCATCAAAAGTGTTATAGGTTGCTAGACATAACTTGAATGAGCATCATATCCCTAACCAGCGAAAGTAGATGTTAGGGTGTTTTGTGAACATATCGGACTTGATCTCTATTGCTTGCTGTCGCGTCTTGATCCAAATGAGAGTTTAGGTATCAAGATCGATCAGCATAGGGAGCAGTATCACGACAGTGGACTGTTCTATTTGAGTGATCCGAGTTCTAGACTTTCTCTTAATGGAACTTGAATAATTGTTTGGCTCACACTTGCTTAACACCCGATCAAACCACCCTAGGCTAGCATTCTTAATCATCTGAAAAACCTTAAATCAATCTCTTACTTGCTTGTTAAGAAATCAACTTTAAAACCCCCATATTGTTTTAGCTTGATATTGATCTTATAGAAATAAAGTGTAATCATTGGTCTCTGTGGATTCGATCCTAAAGTAGTACATCGACATACCATTCGATTGTGGTAGTGTGCACATTAGGTTAATTGGTGTGCGTATACACGTAATATCAATTTGGCGCCGTTGCCGGGGACCATCTTTTACCTTTATTTTTTGGTTATTTATTTAGTCTAAGACCTCTAACTTGCTCTATCCTTTTTTGTTGTAACTAATGTTCCAGGTGCATGATCAGTAGACATACTTGGAGAAACGCACAAGGAGAATTGGTTACACTTACCAACCAGGAGCTAGCAAGGTTAGAAAGAACAAATCGACAACAACAAAGGCTAAACAACACCAACATGGGTGATCAAGGCCATCAAGATGATCTCGCTGCAGCAATGCAACTGATGCAACAGCAGATGATTCAAATGCAGCAGACCATCCAAGCTCAGCAGGATGCTGCTGAACAGGCTGCTCTCGCGCGGCAGGAGCAACATGCACAGACTGTTCCGATCGGGGAGAGAAACCTTCCGCGTAACATCCCTACTACGCGCTCTGCCATTGTTCCTCCACCCTGCACCAGGCAGGACTTCGAGATCAA
>NC_027756.1:14362411-14362871 GCF_000695525.1 Brassica oleracea var. oleracea | reverse complement strand
AGTTTCACTCGCGTGAATGGTGTTCCACCAGACTACATCACGTGCATGTTATTCCCATTCTTTCTTGATGGAAAAGCTGCACGGTGGTTGAAATCTCTCCCTACTGGTTCTCTCACTTCATGGTAACAGGTCCGATCAGCGTTCCTCAGCCATTTCTACTCTAAGGCAAGAACAACTGCATTGAGGAACAAGATCACCTCCTTCAGATAGCTCACTGATGAGCCTTTCTGCGACGCATGAGAGCGCTTCAATGACTATCGCAGAGAATGTCCTCACTATGGATTTGATGATGATTACCTCGTGGACATTTTCTATGATGGAGTGGACTGGAAATACCAAGGTGCTCTAAACTCTGCGAGCAATGGAGACTTCATGACTCAAACCACTAATGGAGCGTTTAAGCTGATTGAGAACATGGCTGCTAGCTCAGCTAATAAGAAAGAGGAGAGTGATTGCTCCA
>NC_027756.1:14361580-14362373 GCF_000695525.1 Brassica oleracea var. oleracea | reverse complement strand
GGTTGATCAGCTACTGAAAAACAACCAAGGGCACGTCTTCAGCATGGAGCAAGCTACGGCCGGGCATATTCAGAACCAGAACCAGCGACAACCGCAAAGCAATCGGCAAGCTGTTCCATCTATCGGGAACAATCAACCAGATGAGCTGAAGGGTCTGGGTATGATGATGCAACAGCTGTTGCAGGGTATGCAGATTCATGGCAAGGTATTGAATCAGGTTTCTACAGACATCAACACTAGGATGGACAACATGTTCACCGAGCTGAATACAAAGTATGATACTGTGAGACAGGTAACCATGGAAATGGACACCATGATGGACAACATGTTCACTGAGCTGAATAACAAGTATGACACTCTTACGATCCACATAAGAAAGATCGATGTTCAGCTTGCTCAAACAGCTGAGAGTGTCAAGAGGCAACAAGGGACGCTCCCTGGAAAAACTGATAATAATCCTAGGACTGAGCACTGTAATGCAATAGAGCAGCCGTTCGCTGAGACTGCTCCAGGCGCAAAAGAGAGAGCAGAGCAGCCTACTAGCTCTGCAGTAACTGCTCCCCGACGAATCTGCTGAGACTCCACCATCTTGAGTCTATGTTCCCAAGGTTCCCTATCCAATTCCACCTAGACATCTAATGGATCCCATTAGTGAAGAGCAGCTGATAGGTTTTAACAAGATGGTGAGAAAGCTTCCTAAAGAACTTGCATTCGAAGATGCTCTGCAGATTCGTCCATTGCTCAAGTTCTTTAAAAACTGTAGAGAGACTCAAGAGGAGATCAAGGTCCTCTA
>NC_027756.1:14360594-14360743 GCF_000695525.1 Brassica oleracea var. oleracea | reverse complement strand
CGTGTATTGGAACAGGCCCTCCTACTCAACCAGATTGATCCATATCACCTAGTCAAGCTAGTGACTTAAACCAAGCGCTTGGTGGGAGGCAACCCACTGGTAAGTGTAAATATAACTTGGTTTTGTTTTTGTTTGCTTATTTTTCGTTT
>NC_027756.1:14359765-14360179 GCF_000695525.1 Brassica oleracea var. oleracea | reverse complement strand
AGCTAGTTCCCACCCTGCACCTTAGCCTTTATTCCACCTTCATGCATTTGTTTTTCAGTGTCATATGTGCAGATATGTGCAAAAAAGTCGGAGAGGAAAGGATCGACGCAGCCTCTTACTCGTTACTGCTGCAGAAATTCAGTCAGAAAGGAGAACAAGCAGATTAAGGGAGCAACCGCTCTATAACCAATGAACTGCGCAAGAGCAGGGGTGGAGAACCAGAATGGTCGTGAAATTAGAACAACCAGTGGCATTGAGAACGATCATGTATTACCTTCTTCTTCATCACATCACCATATCAGTCTTCAAAAAAAAAAAAAAGATACGAAAAAACGAGAATAATGTGATGGAGAAGGGGAAGAAAGAAAAGAAACATGGAGCCACTGGAAAGGTCGAGCAAGAAGTTGGTACCAA
>NC_027756.1:14358832-14359754 GCF_000695525.1 Brassica oleracea var. oleracea | reverse complement strand
TGGAGAAGGGGAAGAAAGAAAAGAAACATGAAGCCACTGGAAAGGTCAAGCAAGAATTTGGTACCAAGTATTGAAGAGTATGTAGAGGAAAGTGGAAAGCAGAACAATCAGTCGTATGCTCCGTCATCAGAACAGTCTCACCAGATATAAAAACGAGTAGAGGCTGTGGACATCAATGGATCTATCCTCTCTTGCCATTTTGTGTGATATCCTGCATCCTCTACAATGAAATGATAGCCCCTAAACACTCTTAACTCCACCATTAAATAGATTGTTCCACACTTAGACCGTCTACCCTGAATAGTGCATGTGATGAGAAGCTCACGCTACTCTTAAATGAATATAGGGAGTTCTGTCTCGATAGTGTTGCTTTTTCGGGTTGGAGATGTAGAGTATGGAGCCGATTTTCGAACAACTGTCAGTGGGGTTCCGGTAAGGGTGTGTTGTCCTAGTTTTACTGCTTGTATGGTTCAGAGATTCGTGGTTAAAGTATGGTTGCTGAGAATAGGAGAGTTCCCACACTTTCAAACCTTTCTCTCTGTTCTTGATACTTGACATTGTTTGAGCACAAACAAGGATCTAAGTCTGGGGGAATTGATATATGGTGTTTTATACATCTTGCATATATGCTTTTCAATTGGTTTTCAAGTCTTTATCGAGTCTTCCTAGTCCTTTTCGAGTCATTACAGGTCTGGAATTGCATTGGATGAGAGATGCACCAGCTGGGACAAAAGAGACAGAAAACAATGCAATTTGGTGATTTTCACGCAGAACAGTCTTGATGACTGTTCCGGATAGCGGAGCAACCGGAGTGACTGTTCTGGATAGAGCGGAACAACCCGAGTGCATGTTCCAGCGGCAGAGATTTTTAAGGAAACTACAACCTATTTCGGGATTTGCCCTAATCTCTCTATTTTCTCTC
>NC_027756.1:14350722-14358385 GCF_000695525.1 Brassica oleracea var. oleracea | reverse complement strand
GAACTTGAATAATTGTTTGGCTCACACTTGCTTAACACCCGATCAAACCACCCTAGGCTAGCATTCTTAATCATCTGAAAAACCTTAAATCAATCTTTTACTTGCTTGTTACGAAATCAACTTTAAAACCCCCATATTGTTTTAGCTTGATATTGATCTTATAGAAATAAAGTGTAATCATTGGTCTCTGTGGATTCGATCCTAAAGTGCTACATCGACATACCATTCGATTGTGGTAGTGTGCACATTAAGTTAATTGGTGTGCGTATACACGTAATATCAATTTACATATACAAATATACATGTTATACAATCGATATATCTTATCGATTATGTTCTATAAAACAAAGTGTTCTGAGGTTTAGAAAACACAAAACTTATCCATCACATTTTCACTAAATCGTCTTAGGTGAATCTCTAAAAATTGTCTCTAGCTTTTTATTTTCAAAGAAAAACTCAGGTGAGTTTTAACTTACATTTATTGGATTAAGTTGGCCTTTCGAGTTTTTACAACTTAAAGATTTGAAAAAGCGGCCAAAATACATATTGTATGGATAATAGTATTTATTGATTAATACGTTTTATAATTATATTGCTAAATGTTGTTCGATACCTGATAATGGGAAAAGATACCTGAGTTATAGAAAGGTTATTTTGGTGATGGGAGTAATGAAAATTTCTACACTGAATCTCTTCATGATAAAATTATAAATAGCCGGATAATTTTGTAAGGATGAATGTACTGAATACAAGGAGAGGCTATCTCTTAATGATATCCAATGTTAGCCAGTAATTACGAATATGTGATAAGAAGCTAAACTATACTATGATTGGATAAATACATTTGGAGCCGGTTAATTTATGCTTTACAACCAGAAGCACCTAAGACGGATATCTTCAGATAAAAACGGCTAAACTAAAACTTGTTATTGGTATAAATTTCAGCCTGGTCCTCTTCGCAATCTATAAGATCTTTGCTGGAAACTGAAATGCCATCGACGGTAATAGACCTGAAACATAACGTAGATGAGCTTTGCTTGGTATTAATATTGCTTGGCCGTATAATATTTATCTTAACCGGTCACTATAACACGTATCCGGCCACGGAGATAAGTAAATAAACCCATATCTTGGCTGAAACTGGCCTGGTTCTCTCCGCAATACTATAAGATCTTTGTTGGAAATTGAAATGCCACTGACCCTGAAACAAAACGTACATGAGCTTCGGTTGGTATTAATATTGCTTCGCCGTATAATGTTTATCTTAACATGTCGTTATAACACGTATCCGGCTATAAAGATAAGTAAATAAACCCATACCTTGGCTGAAACGGGCCTGGTTTCTCTCTGCAATATCTACAAGATATTTTGCTGGAAACTGAAATGCCACCGAACCTGAAACAAAACGTACATGAGCTTCGGTTGGTATTAATATTACTTGGCCGTATAATGTTTATCTTAACTGGTCACTATAACACGTATCCAGCTACAAAGATAAGTAAATAAAGAGTTATGAGATAACTCACTGAGTGGTCTTCAAAATATCAACTAGCTACGTGAACCTGAAATAAACTGCAACTTACTGCAATTAGACAAAAAAAGAGTTAGCTGGCTAAAAAATTAACAGTAGAATTAATTATTTTATTAGCATTCAAACTAAAAGCAATCAACTTTGAGATAGATCTAACCTTTTCCATTATCTGAGAGCAGTTCCCTCATCAGACTCCCAAAGGCGGTGGACCGGTGGCAAGACTCCATCAACGTCTTGTCCACCGTTGTGGATCCAAAGGTGATGTCTCCGCTAGATTAACCACTGTAATCAGAAGAAGATGCCGTCTTTGTTAGATTAACCACTGTTAGTGGTGGTGTCAATGGGACATGAACATGCAGCATCCTAGAATGATTCCAATGCAAACTTGAGCTCTCTCTTAAGGCCCACAGAAAGATACCAAACAGCATTCTATGATTTAGCCTTGAAGTAGGCGAAATTTTTACGGATCTGGTATGCGGAGTAGGTGAGAGAATCAGGGCTAGCGAGCTCCAATCAATGAGTTCCATCCATGGGCGGTGAGAGAGGCCGCCGCGGAGAGATGAGATACATGAGAGGAATGTGCAGAAGGCGTGAGAGTTGATTGGTGTTGAGGTTGAGTGGCTTGTTGGTTGGTGATAGGGAACGTTGCCGGATAAGATATTGGTGTCATCGGAACCATGGACTTACGAAGAAAAGTGTATAAATAATCAGGAGAGCCTTCAGAAATTAATAAGAAGCAATGATATAGAAATTATTGTTATGACGGAGAACACAAAGTGATTTTTGAATGATGAGTGGTGATATGGTCGAGGAGAAACCGAAGAGGCATCGATTATAGTGAATCACGCGTGCTGTAGGAGATATAGGGGTTTTGAAAAAGCGTATACGATATAGGTTTTGTAGAGAGCGTAGGGGATAAAAAGACCATCAATAAAAAGGGTGAATTTGCCAGATCACCAAATTTGAAATGGAAATTAAGTGCATATCATTGATGTTGACATAATAAAGTCCATAATAATTATGTCAATTTCTATCCGATATTACTTTTTTTGTTCAAGTTGCCAGTAATAGAGAGAGAAACTGATGACATCAACAATTTGACACCCCCATAATTAATTATCACACATAATACAACTAACACCACATTTTTGTTTAACACATAAATATGCATCTGATTTTTCTATACTATATCACTAAAATTAATAGGATTCAAAATCTACTCACATCTAGTAAATATTAAACTTTACTCCAAACTTCAACTCCTAAAGACTAAACCCTAAACTTTAAACATCACCCTTCCATCTAAATATTAAACCCTAAACCCAAATATAAACTTTAAACCCAATTATCAAAATCTGAAAATAATATATAATATTATGTAATATTAAACTAAATCCAAACAAAATTCCTCAATGCTAAACTCAGACCTGACTTTTGAATACTAAATCCAAAAATGCTATCACTAAACCCAAACCTAAACTCCCACCTTTCAAATACTAAACCCTAAATCCTAATCAATAAATATTAAACCATAAATCCAAGTATAGACTCTAAATCCAAATAGAATGGAACAAAATACATAGTATAGCCCAAATTGGTGAGCAAAAAAGAACACTCTTTATTAATCGTCGAATGGAACATACATAATACGGTCACTAAACCCAAACCTCAACCCCCACCTTCCAAATACTAAACCCTAAATCTTAATCACTAAACCCTAAACCCAAGTATAAACTCTAGACCCAAATAGTATAGAACAAAATACATAGTATAGTACATATAGTTGTAAACTAGAAATTGATAAATAATGAATTTATCAAACAATTGATGGTACAATAATACAACAACCGTAGCATACTATTTAGTTTGGTACTTGCGAATTGTACAAAAATATAAGAATCGTACTATACTATAATTTTCTTTCACTACATATAGTATAGTCGGCGAGTTCATCTTCTTCACATCTTTCTCTTTTTACAGACATGGTGATACACGTATTCACTAGTCCAGAGTAATTATTCTTCACCATACCATATCAATACAACATACTATAACAATTTAAATAACAACGAAAAAAATCAAGATCAACAACATTAAAAAAACTCAAAAAAAGAAATTGTGACGTCACCTCGTCGTTCTCTACGGTGCTATCTTCTCCTCCAAACTCAATTCCACAAGCCCAGAATCCATGTTCTTTCTTCGTCTAGTGGTTTGTGTTCATGTATGAAAAAAAAACAGAGATTAGAGGAGAAGAGGAAGAAGAAGAGAAAGAGATGTGGAACAATAATAATCACAATTTATTAAATTATTTATATAATATTTCTTTTAATAAATAATTCTCGGCAGGTTACACAGGTTGCAAGTTTGGTGGAGATCATTGGGAACTAGCTACTCCGGAGACGTCAAGGGAACTCCCGGCATCCTCAGCAACGAGGAGAACCTCACTTTCCCAAGAATCACGTTGATGGTAGAGAACAACTACCGATGTCGAAGGATTTCGAAAAACGAACTAGCGGAATGTGTCGGGTTTAGTGGGTGGGCGAAACTAGTATTGTAATGGATTAATTTTAACTTTTTGTTCAAAACAAGTTTGTAGCCGTATATGATTCGGACAGATTTTATTTATAAAAAAAAAAAGTTAGGGATTTTAGTGATCTAATGAATTATAATTTGTTTGAAGGTTATACAGCCCAATTCCCCTAATAAAAAACAGATCAGCAAAAAAGGTAAACTTTCATTCTCGCAAATTATGCAGTTAGTTTTGTATATGAGATGCAATTTCTCAAATATTTATTATATAACATAGTGAATAACTTTATCTTGATACAAATAATTTATTCATGAAAGCATAAGTGCAGCACAACATCTTCAACATATTACTTACCTCGTACTGGGGTGGCTACACAGTACACACCACTTCAATGGAGATCAGTGGCGGAGGCGGAGGCGGAGGCGAGCCAAAATTGTTTTTTGACTGGGGTCAAAAAAATTTATATATATAACAGATTTTTATCACTTGCCAAAATACTTACTCCGTTTGCTAGTAACCTAAAATATTTTTATTTCCGTCTTTTTCTTACGCTGAATTTGTTTATATCAAGCGAAGTAAAAAACAGAGTTTTCATGCTACAAGGGGCGGAGGCAGCTTAGTGGGTGGGGGGTCAGCTGACCCCACTTCTTTTTTGTAAAATTTTTTTTTTTAAAAAATTTGTATAATTTTTGTATTGACCTCATTTAAAAAATAAATTTGACCCCACAAAAATAATTACAAAACATTAAAGACAAAATTTAATTACAACTAATATATTTTTATTTTTAAAACTTTGGATTTATATTAGTTTTAATCTTTTTTTTCTATAATTACAAAAATTTAGTAAATCACTAAACATATTTTGTAATTTTAAACATTGTTAATGTTAGTTTAATATAGAAACATTAAAAATAGCAAACTTAAAAGTAAAAAAGTTTTAAACTATGAGTGAGTGTCGAGTACATTTGTAGTTTTTTTTTGGAATAATACATTTGTAGTTTTTTGGTCGTTTATACATTATGATTTTTTTTCCGACCCCAGTACAAAATATTTCTTGCTCCGCCACTGATGCTACTTCTCCACAACCGGAGGAGTCTTACGGCAGTAATAACCTCTAATCTCAGAGAGAGGAGAACACAAATTATGAGCAACATAATGATATCAAAAGATACAAACATGACAACAAACGAAGCACTAGTATTAAGGAGCTTTAGAGAGATGAAGACGCTGAAAGCTATAGCCGTGGCAACAGCATTACGATCCTCACAAGCATGTTCTAAACTCCGTATGACAAAGGACAGTTGAAAAAAATATGTGGAGACAGCAGCGCTTCACGAACAAGCACATAAGGTGATTCAAAGATTACGTTCCCCACATGGATAGAACGTAAGTTTTAGAACGTATGATCCTCTGCTATGTAAAATGGCTGAGCCTTTTGTGGTCTCTTAACTTCTTAGGCTACAAGACAAAGGAAGAAAATATGGAAGATTGTATCAGCCGCATCAGCACATTGGACACCAGTAGAATCCATTTGAATCCCTCTCGAGTTGGGAAAACCCAATTTCACAGTTTTGATGCAAAAACACAATTTTTTGGTTTAGGTGGAAAAACACAATTTTTTAGTTTTTGCGGAAAAACATAATTTTATGGGTTTTGTGGAAAAATGCAATGTTTTGGTTTTTGCAGGAAAATGTAATTTTTTGGTTTTGGCGGGAAAGTGTAATTTTTTGTTTTCCACAGAAAAAAACAATTTTACGATTTTGACAAGAAAACATTTTTTTTGGCGGAAAAACACAATTAAGGTTTTGGAAAAACGCAACTTTCGAATTTTGGCAGAAAAACGTAATTTTTCAGCTTTGGCGAGAAAATGCAGTTTTTGGGTTTTGGTGGAAAAATATAATTTTGCGGTTTTGATGGAAAAATAGAATATATAAATATCATTGGAGATCCATGAGCATTTTTTGAACATGGTCTTTATTAGATTTGGACATTTTTTGGATCATTGTCCAAGAGAGACCGGCAGATTATGGCTCAAAAATAATAGTCATGTGTGGACAAGCCCGGGTGCTGGACGGACCAATTGACACCTCTGACTCTATGTGGTGGTATGGTGCCGTGCTAATGGCAGATTTACATGAGGAATTCTGAGAACATGTTTGCAGTCCAAGAAAAGTAAATGGGAGACAAACACAACCAATGCTGAAATCTAAGCAGTGGAAGCATGCTTGTGTCCTTGAAGACGTATTATTACGCCTATGTGTTTTTATTCTAAACCGAAGCCCCGAGCTTAACTCGAACCAAAAAACCAATATCTCATCCGAACCATTATACAAAAATATCCGAACGGGACTTAATTAGAGCTTGGTACTTTGGGATTTTGGTACAACCCGAACCAAACCAAAATCCAAATTAGAATCCGAAAATAGTTAAATATGTTAATATTTCTATATATATTAAGGTAATTTAGATATTTTAGAGCCTTTTAAAGATTTATCTAGTTTGTTTGATTTGTTATTTTAAATACTTTTGAATTAGTTTAGGTTTAACAAGTTTTTAGTTAGATTTTAAAATAATTTATATATTTTAAGTAGTTTATTGTTAATTTTTAAAACTTTTTAACTATATTTTAGGCGATTTTAGACATTGATTATAATCCGATCTGAACCGAGTCTGGAAAAGAACCGAACCAAATCCGACCTGAAAACTAGTAAAACCCAAATGGAACTTATGACCATAGTCCTGAAAATCCAAAAATCCAAATTAACTGAATCGAATCCGACGGCCCCTGATAAGTTTCTTGGGCTTCCAACTTAAAACCAATTGGCGGTAAGTGGAGTGGCCCAAGTCTCTTGCATATTTCCAATGTGAGATCTTCTCTCTCGAGACAACGGTGCCTATAATCATTAATCTCGCAGAATCCATCATATTCCCTCCAAGACAATGCTCTTTTTCTAGCAATTTCGGCGGAACTGAGTCTTCTATGGGCTGTCAGCTAGTGGGATGATCGGGCACTTTCAGGGCCGGATTAATGGGTCAGGGTGTGGACACACTCTGATACCATGATAAGTTCCGTGGACTTTCAACTTAAAATCAATTGACGAAGTAAAGTGGCTGAAGTATCTTATATATTATTCAAGTGCCTTACATATTTCCAATGTGGGATCTTCTCTCCAACAGCCTCTTGAATGCCCAGCTCTACGTATTATATACTACTATGATTATTGTGTGATCAGTTGAGAACATATGTGTAACGCCCGACCGCCCATGGCTAATAGGCCACCCACGTCTGCTCTCTCGGCCCGTGGGCTCCACCCCATCTGACGGGCGGTTCGAAGGATCGTCTCTGTACGTTACCCGAGGGTAACTGATGTAGCACACCTATACATATCAATTATACAGGTATTAGTAAAATATATAACATTAATTAATTATATTGGTAAAAAATTATGAATAGATTGACATACCTGATCAGCTTGCGAACCAAGAATGAAGGGATCATAATATTGAAGTTTTCGCCGCGAATGAACTGATGTAACACCAAACGCATCAATCTTCACTCCTCTATCTGGGGTGGTGTCATACCAATCACAATAGAATACTAC
>NC_027756.1:14333924-14348347 GCF_000695525.1 Brassica oleracea var. oleracea | reverse complement strand
TTATGACTAAAGAGAATGAAGAGAGAATGAAGTGTGAATGAGGAGGGGTTGCTTTTATAGGAAATTGCTTACGGCCATCCGACGACTTTCCGACGGAATTCCGACGGATGTAATGCAATCCGTCGGAATACCGTCGGTATTTTCCAATCTCAAACGGCTATAAACGGTCATATATATTTGTCGGCAACAGTCACATGGTTCGTCGGAAAATTCCAACAGAATACCGACGACGGTAACGGTTATATTTGTTAATCGGAATGTCGTCGGAAGTTCGTCAGTATATTCCGACGAATTTCCGATGACTACAACGGTTATATGTTTTATCGGAATATCGTCGAAAAGTCATCGGAAAATTCCGACGAGCCATGTTTCGTCGGAATTCCGTCGGAAATGGCCGACGGAATTCCGACGACTTCAATTTTTTGGTTTTCGTCGGAAATTGGTCGGAAATCCGTCACTATGTTTTATCGGAATGTCATCGAAAAGTCGTCGGAAAATTCCGACGAGCCATGTTTCGTCGGAATTCCGTCGGAAATGGCTGACGGAATTCCGACGACTTCAATTTTTTGGTTTTCGTTAGAAATTGGTCGGAAATCCGTCACAAACGTCCGACGACATTGAAGTCCGTCGGAACCTCCGTCGGAATTCGGCGTGTTTCCTTGTAGTGACTCCATTCTCCACGGAGCCATTATTCAGGCTTTTACATATAATCTTACTGATAGTTTTATACTAGCCAGAGATTTCCTTTTTTACTTAGAGAAAGTGCATATGAAACTTCTTCATTTTCTAAAACTGGAGTTTGGTGTAACCGGTGAATGAAGAACTGAGACAAGCTTGAGAGGTACTTTCTTGACAACCGTAAGAGTACCAGCTTCTTCTATATCGATGTCTCTATCCGTCATCCCATCAGGCAACTTCCAGTCGAAGAAGTAAAGTAAGTTCAAGAGTACCAATTCAACAGTAGCCATCCCCATAGCCATCCCGGGACATATCCTTCGACCAGAGCCAAATGGTAAGAGCCCGAAATCTTGTCCTTTATATCCCACTGGACTATCAATAAACCTATCGGGGTTAAACTCTTCTGGGGTTGTCCAGAGTTTGGGATCTCGTCCTATGGCCCAAGCGTTGACCAAGATCCGTCTCTTTGGAGGAATATCATAGCCTTGAACCTTGATGTGAGCCATAGTTTCCCTTGGAAGCAGAAGAGGAACTGCTGGGTGTAATCTAAATGTTTCCTTGATCACGAGGTCCAAGTACGGAACTTTACCGATATCTTCTTCGGTGATTCTCTCCTTAAACTTTCTTCATCACTTCCATGTTTCTTGCAAGTTCCGTCATTGTCCATATCATGGTGATGGCCCCAGTGTCTATCCCAGTAAAAAATATATTCTACCAACAAACCAATAAAGTAAATTAAAACTTTATGCTAAATTTGAATACTAACGTTTTTAAACAACTCTTAGATTTACCGCGAGAACCCCCTTGATATGATCTACCGTGAACCTCAAGGAATCATCTTTTCCTTGTTTATGTATAACTTTCAACATTAAATCTATAATGTCATCGTGATCTTTTGATCTTTCAAGACTCATATGATCATCGATCATATGTTGAAACAGGACATCTAGCTTGAGATAAACATCGTTGAGCTTCTTGCGTTGTCCCGAAAGCAAGTCAAAGAGCCATCCAACTCCCGCGATGGGGAAGAAATCAGAGAAAGTAAAACTAGCTAGGGCAGTCTCTCCTTCGAACACAAGCTCACCGATCTTTTCTTGATCGATAATCTTGCTCTCGTGGAAACTCTCTCCAAAAGCAACTCTAAACAAGATACTCGCGGTTAGACAGAAGAGGGTTTTGCTCAAATCGACTGGAGATTGCTCCACCGAGGATTCAGACAGTTTCTTGGCTAGCAAGTTACACTCTTCCTCTCTGATATATCCAAAAGACTGGACCTTTTTGAAAGAGAAAAACTCGCGCACCAAGAACTTACGCCGCTCTTTCCACTTCACTGTACTGCGTAAAGCCGATATCCTTAAAACCCCGAGAGATTAGCCTCGACCCGACAAGCTTAGGCCTGGTGCAACAATCTTTGTCCTGAGTTCTGAGCACTTCAGTTGCTTCTTTCGATGAAATTACCGTTACAGGGACCAAACCTAAGTGAACAAGCATGACATGTCCCGTTCTTTCGGCTAGACGTTGAAGTGACCTGTGAGGCAACCCTCCAACTTGGTGTAAGTTTCCGACAATCGAATACTGTGGAGGGTTTGGAGGAATGTAGATGGTAAATTCGACAATCCCTCAAGGCCCGAAGAACAGACGGCCCGGCCCACATGAAGCGGAGCATCAGCTCGACGCGGCGGCTTGAACGGTCGATCTCTCGGCGCAATACGAGAGAGCTTTCGATGGGCTTCTCAACTAAATACTCCGAGGAAACGATTTCACAAGATCACGTGGGTTTCTCGGCCCAGCGAGTTAAAGCCCACAGAGACGACGCAAACTAGGTCACAGAAGAGCGTGAGGTCAACTATAAAAGGGGAAGGAAAGACAACGTAGAGGGGATCCGAAATCACTGATACTCACTAGGCGGCTAGATTAGGGTTTTACCTTTGTTGTCTCGCCTTGTTGTATCTCTCCGGCAAAGCCTTCGAGGCTCCGGCACCTTTCAGTTTATATATTTCCTTTCCTTGTAACCGACGAAACACTCTTCTGATCTATAATAAGACGTCTTTGCTTAAACCCACATCTAAAATCGAACGTTCTCTCGTTCCGTACCGTTTCCCGATCAAACAAGGAAGATTCCATTTAGAGCGTTTGATCTTCTTTCCGACAAAGATTAAGGAAGCAAAGGTGATGAGAAAGAGACACAGCAAAGAGATTGTCATTTTTCTTTGTTTAATGAGAAAATGAAATTGATATTGCTTTTTAAGTATCTTGATAGTTCCAAGAGGCAAGAAGAAAACAAAATTCCATAGGATTCCATTCAGATATGCTTCAAACTCATCTCAAAATACTGTAGAACTTTTGGAAGTTAATATTTAAATAATGTAATATATTATAACATAGTGAAATAACTTAAATCTTTATACACATAATTTGTTCTTGAAAGCATAGACAATGTGAGACTCTTGAAGCTCATATGCATAAGTGCAGCACAACAACTTCAACATATTATTACCTATCTCGTATTGGGGTAACTACACATTATTACAACGTCATTTAATTAATTAATTTATCACAACTTCAACATATTATTACCAGAACCAGAGGAGCTCTCAAACGGTGGCTTTCCAAGAAGACAACGGTGGAGTATCTGAGTTCTTAAAGGTGGGGACCATGGCCGTGTATCTTTCTCCTTTTACAGACTCTGGCTGTCCGATGGTCTCGAGCTCAGACATCTCTTCTGGAGTGAGTTTCACTGATAAAGCTCCAATGTTCTGATTGAGGTTGTCGATCTTAGTGGTTCCTGGGATGGGGCAAACATCATCTCCCTGGTGGTGAACCCAAGCCAGGGCTAGTTGTGCAGGAGTGCATCCTTTCTTCTCCGACATTGCACAAACCTTGTCGTATAGAATCTTGTTGTGGTCTAAGTTTTCCTGTTGGAATCTTGGTAGAGTCTGCAACAAGAAACAGATTCTGAGCATATGTACAGTCAGTGTAATTCATCATCAATCAAGTCTTTCAAAGCAGATAGTAGTAGTTGCCTTTCTGAAGTCATCATTGTCCAGATTCTCAACAAGCTTTGGTCCTGATGCGAAGAAGCCTCTTCCTAGAGGACTGTAGGAAACAATCCCTATCCCAAGTTCCCTAAAGAAGGAAAGTGAACATCAATATTGATGAATATTGCACAAAGAAACAACGATGTAATCAATATACCTGCATGCCGGGACAATATCTTCTTCCACGTCTCTCGTCCACAAAGACCACTCTAGCTGCACTGCAGTGACTGGGTGAACAGCATGTGCTCTTCTGATAGTTGAGGCAGAGGCTTCAGACAAACCGATGTACTTTATCTTACCTTCTTCAACTAGCTTCTTCAGTTCTCCCATCTTGGAATTTATAGAGAAAGAAACTCATGAGTCTCACTGAAGAAACCCCTCAGACAATAACCCAGCAGTATCACAAACAGAGGAATGGAACCGGTTCTGAGATTTTGGGGGATATAAGACAATTTATTAACTGTTTATAGATTTTTGTGACAAAAAAAAACTGTTTATAGATTTTTTTTTCTACAGATTTGGGGCCTATATATATGTAAATTGTTTCTAAAATTTTGAAGTCCAAAGGCCAATGTTTCACTAACCTATGTTCGGAACCCATGCGACAGAAGCGAAAACATGTTTTTATTAGTTCAATTCTATACGGAACTAAAGATAGACCTACTTGGAAACTTTGAAACAGCATGTCATGGAGGATGACATTGGAAGAGAAGGCTTACAGTGATCTCGATAGGGACACGGGTATCAACCCGATGCTGATAATAGAGATCAATGCAGGCAACATCAAGCCTCTTTAAACTTGCTTCACAAGAAACCCTCACGTAGGCAGGATCTCCTCTCACCTCTCTCTTCCCCTCTGCATAAGTGGCTCCAAACTTGGTCGCAAGCTCCACTCTCTCCCTCACTCCATCATACTTAAGAGCCTAACGGAGGATTCAAACATCTCAACAATGACAAATCATTTCTCCAAAACAAAACATGATAGAAATCGCGGATCTGAACCTTGCCGAGGAGAAACTCGTTGGTCTCAGGACCGTAGACGTCGGAGGTATCGAAGAACGTAACGCCGGAATCAATGGCGTGGTGGAGAAGAGCGATGGCGTCACTTTCGGGCTTGGAAGGACCGTAGAAAGAGGAAATCCCCATGCAACCGAGGCCCTGAGCCGAGACCTCAAGGCCTTGGCTTCCCAGCTTCATCCTCCTCACTTCGCAAGCTTTCGCCATGGTTTTCTCTCTCTTTCTCTCTGGATCGTGTCTAGCCTCTGAAGCTCGGTTATTGCTGGACATTTGTAGTTTTGTTGGTGAGTGAAGAATATGTCCGAATTTAAATTTGACAACTTCACGGTTTACAAAACTGATTTACTATCCAATTGTGACAGGATAAACTGGTTATCCTTTTGGTTTAGTTATTTAATCTCTTTGGTTTAGTTCTTTAATAATTGGTTTAGTAAACAACTATATGTAAACGTTTATCCCTTTGGGAATAATCAAATCTAAAAACATAAACTTTATCTTCTTCCTTAATCTCTCTCTATCATAATCATCATTCAACATCTATCATCATCATCATCACACGAATCCAGCATCTTCGAGATGAAATCTCTTCCCTTTTAGATCGTCGTCTTCTAGACCTGTGTTCACCAATCTTCGGATCCTCGGTGGGTTTCTAGATTGGATCTCTATCTACACTAGTTTTACTGTCTCACCAATTTTGATATTCTACTACATAATCCGAGATTGTCGATCCTATAATTAGTAACCGAACCGGTTGGTTTGATCTTGTTAACTCTTATGTAGTAATTCGCGGTTTACAATTTGGTTTACCATCCAATGTGATAAATTTACTACAAATCAGATCCGACGACCGACTGTTTCGATCCTATATCTCAGTAACCAACCGATTGTTTAGGGCTTTAATGGTTCTTTAAAACCATTTGATCGGTTATTTTTCCGGTTGTGTGTTCTATTTTGATACACATTTTTGTCGGCACTGTTTGTCTAAGGGATCGTTTTTATAAATACATATTTTCTTATACAAAAATATATTTTCATCCGAAATTTTTTCCAAAACTTATAATATTCTAAATAAAAATTTTATAAGAAATTAATTATAAGTAAATTTGAAGGGTCTAAAATTTTTCTTGTTCATAAAATTATTGAACCGGCATAAACCAAAGGTACATAAAACTTAGCGGCGCTCCCGTCACATGCATTCTCAAAACCAGTCACCAAACAGATGATAAACTTGTGCAATCCAAATATGGTTATGCTGCTTTCCAAGAAGACAATTGTGGAGTTTCAGAGTTCTTGTAAGTAGCCATTATGTTCCAATGTCGTTCCCCTTTCACTACATCCGGTCTGGCAATGGCTTCAAGCTCAGCCATCTCATCAGTAGTGAGTTTCACAGATAAAGCGCCAATGTTCTGGATCAGGTTTTCGATCTTGGAGGTTCCTGGAATGGGACAGACATCATCTCCTTGGTGGTGAACCCATGCAAGAGCTAGTTGTGCAGGAGTGCAGCTTTTCGTTCTTGCTATCTCTTGGACTTTCTCGAAGACAATCTTGTTGTGGTCTAGGTTCTCCTTTTGGAATCTTGGTAGATTCTGTGAACAGAGAAAATAGTAGCAAACAGAACATAACTACGATGACTCCAAATCTTGAAGAGAGAACTGAATCAATCGTGTACTTGCCTTTCGTATATCACCTTGCTTCAAATTCTCAGCAAGTTTGGGTCCTGATGCAAAGAAGCCTCTTCCTAGAGGGCTATAAGCTACAATTCCAATCCCAAGCTCCCTAAAGATGTTACAAGAGATGAGATATTAAACATGTAAACAAAGAGAAAAATGTAATGGCTGATTCTGATTCTGACTCCTCACACACCTGCAGGTAGGAATGATATCTTCTTCCACCTCTCTCGACCATAAAGACCATTCTATCTGCACAGCGGTTAGTGGGTGAACCGCATGCGCTCTTCTGATAGTTGACGCAGAGGCTTCAGACAAGCCAATGTATTTTATTTTACCTTCTTCAACAAGCTTCTTCAGTTCTCCCATCTTTGAAAACAAGGTCACCAAAACAATAAGTTTAACTTTTTAGCAAAAAAAAAAAAAATAAGTTTAACAATAAAAATTTATAAACAAAAAATTGGCTCAAGGAGCATAATAATGGTCTTCTCAATCATCACATTAAAATGCATATCTCAAACTCCAAGTTGTTGTCATAAGACTTATTATTACTACTAATCAGATTTTTGGTTGCTCTATGAAATATATCAGTAACTTGGGACACAAGTTTGGAGTAAAACTGAAACCAAGAAGACATTACCGTGACTTCGATGGGGACAGTGGTATCAATCCGATGCTGGTAATAAAGATCAATGGAGGTAACACCAAGACGCCTTAAACTAGCCTCACAAGTAGACCTCACATACTGTGGATCTCCCCTGAAACCAAATTTTCCATCTTCAGAAGCAGTGATCCCAAACTTTGTCGCCAGTTCCACTTTCTCCCTCAAACCATCTTCCAAAGCCTGTCAAGGGAAAAAAAAACACAAACAGATCCACAGATCAAGTGTTTGTTGATTGGCATGCAGCTTAAGCCTTAAACTCTAATTCACAGCATAAAACCCCAATCCCAAGTCATATCACCAGTTTGTTACCTTGCCGAGGAGCAGCTCGTTTGTCTCAGGGCCGTAGAAGTCGGAGGTGTCAAGGAATGTGATTCCAGCTGTAATGGCATGACGTAGGAGAGCGACGGCGTTGGTCTCAGGTGTCGGAGCTCCGTAGAAAGCGGAGAGACCCATGCAACCAAGTCCCTGAGTCGAAACCTCAAGCCCTTGGCTCCCCAGCTTCATCCTACGAACTCCGAAAGCTTCTTCGGCCATTGATGAATCAACTTTTGAAGATTAAGCAAAAAGATGCAGCGAAAATGGGTTAACGCACAGAAAAGCAAAGGGTTTTTTGAGCATTTGGAAGCAGTAGAAGCGAGTGGTATTTAACCCATTTTTAACTCAACCCGAAATACCGACATTAACCCGAACCGGAAAAACCGAATCTGAATCCGAACTGTTTGACAAAAATATCGAATGGGACTTATGAGCTTACTATTTTGGACTTTGGTTATATAACTCAAACCGAACCGAAATCCGAATTAGGATCCGAAGATATCTGAAATTAGTTAAATATGTTAATGTTTTTATATATATTAAGGTGATTTAGATATTTTAGAGTATTCAAAATATTTTTGTAGTTTGTTTTATTTGTTATTTTTAATACTTTTTAGTTAATTTAGATAGTTTAACTAATTTTTAATTAGATTTGTAAATAATTTATATATTTTGAACTTTTTTTTGTTAATTTTTGAGGTTTTAAAAAAATATTTTTGTATGATTTTAAACATTGGTTAAATCCGATCCGAACCAAACCCGGAAAGAACCAAACCAAACCCGATCTGATAATAGTAAAAACCGAATGGTACTTATGAGCATAACACCGAAAATCTGGAAATCTGAATCACCCGGATCGAAACCGAACGGACCACCGAACGCCAGTTCTATCATTGGAGTCAGCGGCCAGATTTTAAGGTTCAATGTTAAAACTGAAAATTAAGAGGACAAAACAAATTTGTAGTCTTTCTAGGATTTTCTATTCGGACATTTGACTGTATTATTGTTTAATTTTAATTATGACAAAATAAATTTAAAATAGTCTTTAAACTTTGACGTCACTGCTGACTTCGGCCTTGAAAAATAGATTTCTTTCTTTCTTTTGTCAACAAAAATAGATTTATTTCTAAAAGCTTAGAAAACTATTTCTTAAAGAAAAGCTACCCAGTTGATAATAAAGGTAAAAACTTTATTTTATTTGTTCTTTCCAATATAAAAATTTATTATTTATACTGTGAAAACACAAACAAAATATATAAAATTAAACAAATAGCAACTCAAATCATTAAGGGTTGATAAATATATTTTGTTTTAACATCGATGGCCTAATATAAAGAACATGAAAATAATGTATAAAAATAGAACTATTTCCTAAGCTTATTAAAAAATCACTTTATCATACAAAATTTAAATACTTAAAATTATGAAATAAATATAGTTTTTACCAAAATAACCCAAAATTTAAGTTTGAAGGAAAATATAAGCATCTTATTCAATCAAATGTAAATGTAATTTTAATGGATAGTGAAAAATTAAACTATAACCTTATGACCAAATAGAAAACTTTGAGAATTTTAGACGAAATAACGAATTTAATTTTATATCTAATTTGTAAGATTTTAAAATTTATTTTCAAGGAAATAAATTGAAATCAGGTAAATATAAAAATTCTGAATTGTGTAAATTAAAATTTAATAAAACTGAATAATTAAGAAGTAGATGAAAGAAAAATATTGTAAATCATGTTTACCAATAATCTTCTATATAAACAAGGTCAAAACTCTAAAAAAAAAAAGATAAGCAATTCATGTCAGAAATATGCAGCTAAAACTAAGATTTTATACTCTACACGCTATACTCCTATTTTAAAATCAATAAAAACGATGACTTTGATTTTCTTGATCTCTTGATTCTAGCATAGTATCACCAAAACCATCATTTATTTGATCCAAACTTGTATCATCTATATAGATGGTTTATAAAAAGAAGTAGATTTAACCAAACCGCGTTGATTCAAGCGGTAAAGAAGTTCTGGCTGTAATTTCCGGCATCTGAGTTCGATTTGCATGGGTTACCTAGCTCACTGTTCAGTATGCAGAAAGATTTTTTGCCGGAATACTGGTGAAGGAAAATAACATTGGAAGCACCATTCATTCTCAATTTGAAGTGTTAACTGGAGAAAGTAAATCTATGATTACGTTCCAGCAAACATGAGTTTTTCTTTTTTGCAATAGTGTGGCAGTTGGTGAAGCTGATTTTCTCAATTTATGAGGAATTCCAAAAGTATATAATATTTCTCAACAGGTTCACAAACTCATTTATCTATATGTAGACAACATAAAAGCGCATACAAGTTAATACAGTGCTCATGTAAATGCTAAGTCACCAGTTTGGATCTCCAAATGGTTTTAAGTTCATATTGACAAACAAAAAAATTCAATTGGTCATTTTATAACTTGCTTGTTTTGAAAGATCTATGTACGCCATTTGTGCTTGTAAAGAGACACAATTGACGTTGCATTCTAAAATCTTAGTTTATTTTGATATAAAACATACAAAATCTCTATAATCGGTTCCTAAAAAGAAGTTAAACCTCCCAAACAAATCAAATCTGTAGTTTACCAAGAACAAATTTTAGCAAATTCCCGCAACCAATAATTCTGAAACCAAAAATATAATTCCTTTTATTAGGGAGATGAACTTAATTAGAAAAATTTCCCACGATAACTTATTTCCACTTTTTTAAAAAGAACAATTTAAAAGAAAATATGGCAAGCTGCAACAAACCCCAGCTCTACCTCACGACCATCGTCCTTACCGTGGTCTTCTTGACGGCGAACCAAGTGGTGGAAGGGCGTCGCAAGGGCCTCTGCGCCCGAACCGCATACCCAAAGTTGTGTCGATCGCTGGTTAAAGGGTCAAACCCCAGACTAGCCACACTCAGCACCATTTGTGCCCTCGAGACTAAGACAAGACGGGCGATTGCAAACGCAGCAAAGTACAAAAAAGGAAACAAACAGGTTACGATTTGCCACGCGAAACTTAGAGACGCAGCCTTTAACCTTAGGAAGGCGAAGAACAGCCTCAATAGACGACATAGTAAGATGCTGAGAATCTTTTTGACCAGGGCTGTGTCAGATTACGGCGTTTGCGTCAACGCGTTCGTAGACTCGCATCAAGTTAACACCGTTCAGAACGCTGCGGATGACCTGAGGAAGACAGGAACTAATTGCTTGTTTCTTTCTACTTTGATTAGAAGAAGATCGAACCGCAGGAGAAAACGTAACTAATCCCTCAAAAATCTGACAGAAAATAACATGTTTCTCTTTTGGAGGGTGTTCTTGAGCAACACCAATCTTGTACTGTAATTATTATAGAACTCTTAGCCATTTTCTTGATTTTCAAAATGTAATTTTACCAAAATAAGATCTCAAAAAGGGAATTACATTGCGAGGGAGTTTCGTTCTCTCAACTGTAAATCAAAGCTAAGATCAAACCAATTCACAGAAACATGAACAGTAGCCTATTTTTTTTATTACCAATAAGAAACATAGCAGAGAGAATGCAAATGCTCTCTCTTACACGACTAACAATGTCTTGCTTGTAAAGGGAAATAAAAAAAATGAAGGAGAAGAGAGATTGAACAGACCTTACTCGTCCTGACATAATTCATCGAGCAGCTTCTCTGTTGCTTTATCAACCTTCACCTTCTCCATCTTCAGGCGCTGGCGCAAAGCAGGATGGCTCTTTCCAGCTGCTGCATATGTTCTTATCAATGATTCAAACGTCTCTACGCCTACATCATCCGTTCCCTTCTTTAAAATCTCCAACAAACTCTCAGCTCCGTTAACATCTTTCTTTTCCTCGAACTGGCTCATCAACGCTCTGACTGTATCCTCTGACGGTAGCCACTTGCCACCATCTCCTTTGCCGATAGAAACCGCCTTAGTTATACATTCGAGTGCTTGAGCCGTTTCACCCCTCTTTACATAGTAATCCATGAAGAGCTCCCACGTTTTAGCATTGAGCTTTCCTCCTCTTCTTGGAGATTTCTCCTTGAGTTCATTTGCTTTTTCGACGAGACCTTCTCTTGTATAAGCTCCAATCATCACATTTACAACTCTGATGTCGTAAGTGGAACAGTTCGCTTGCCATTCCTTGAACAGTGTCTCTGCACCAGGCAAATCTTTCAAGTTCACCAGCACTTGTATCATGTTCAGATACGCTACATTCGAGGTTTTCGGCATAGCCAGCCTCAACGAACGCCAAATCCTGTAAACCTCATTCAGTTTCCCCAGTCGTCCATACAATGTAATAAGAAACTGATACGCCTTAAAATCCCTCTCCGTGTTTTTCATCTCCAGTTCCTGAAGAGCCTTCTCAGCTTTCTCAGATAGTCCCGCGTCAACGTATATAGACGCCATGTTGCTGTACGTAGTCCAATCAGGAGCAACTCTACCATCTCTATTCATCTCTTCAATAACTCTCTCAACCCCAGAAACATCCTCGGTAGCGGCTAAAGCCCTCATCCAGACATTGTACGTGTAAGAATCCGGCATGACATCCTCGGCCTTCATCTCCTGAATCATCCCCGGAACCCTCTCGGCCTGCCCTGTCTTTGTGTAAAGAGTCATGAGGCTGTTGTACGACATGGAGCTAACGGTAATGTTGAGCTCTTTCATCTTGTTGAGTAGACCTTCTGCTTTCTCAGTCATCAACTCCTTGCAGTAACAGTTCAAAAGAGACGCGTAGGTGAGCTCGGTCTTGGATGTTTCCGGAAGATCGACAAAGTAAGACTCCCCAGCAGCGATTCCACGAGCTTTAGCAACGAGATCGAGATGGATTGCTTGGTCACTCACCGTCTTGTTCATCCCTCTATGTTCCATTACTTCAGACAGCTACAAAACCCAAAAAAAAATCAAGATCACACCTAGTTCAAGATAAGAGATCCAAAAGTTACTAACTTGTTCGTAATTAACTCTGAAACCATAAATTCTAAATCCTAAACTCTAAACCCTAAACTCTAAACCCTAACCTAAACCCTAACTTGTTCGTAATTAACTCTGAAAACCTAAACCCTAAACCCTAAACCCTAACTTGTTCCAAATCCCTACGAATAGAGAAAATGTGATACCTTGAGAGCTGGGTAATAGAGGCCGCGGCTACGGAGCTTCTTGATCGTATCTCCGACTTCCCATTTGAAGACGTGTTTGGTTCCCTTGAGGAACTGATTGAGCTGCTGACGGACACTGACCTCAGATCCGCCGTCCTTGAAGAGACGATGGTAAAGGGGTTCGTCGAGGTACTTCTTCGTCGATCTCTTTACGATGTCTCTCGGCCGGCTCAGATGTCGCAGCGCCATTTTCACGTCGGATCACAGTAAGCAGCGACAGAGAGTCTGAGGTTTCCGGTAAACCCTAGTTGACTGTCAAACTCGAGAGAATGGACAAGAACCTTTCCATGGGCTTTTTGCCCATATTATCAATTAAAATTATTGGGCCTTTAAACAAGCTTTTTTTTATAGGAGAAACTGTTTTGATAACTTGGGACCACCTTTTTAAAAATACACTTATTAATCAAAATACTTTAACATTTAAGTTTGTAATTTATTTATTATTGTTTATGGTTTAGTATTTAGGGGATCATATTGATTTTATAAACTTCTACGATTAATTTTTAAACATTTATAAATATTTTTTTCTTTTTTTTTTTGCAGTGGCCATTTCGTAAAATCAAGTGGTAGTCGAAATTAAAATGTGGACGTTCGTTTTGCCGAGTAGATACTACGCTACGCTAGAAAACAAAACACCAATGCTTCTTGTGTCTTTGGCAAGAGCGTCTGCACGCATATTCTTGATTTGGAAATATGAGATATGCTAAAGTCCAAAAAACCATCTCGTAGAAGATGGAACGGGATTAGCTCGAAAACAAACTGACGGTCAGTCAATTAAGTTACCAATCATGTCTACCAAGTCTGAGCAAGTTGTCTCTACATGTATCATAGTAATCATGTCCATAGAAGTCTTCCTTCCATCTCAGTATGGAGAGTCGAGAAACTATTGTGAGTCTTTCAAAGTGTTCAACTTTTATCTGATCCCAATAGGTTCAGCATAGTCTACTAACAGTACCAAGATTTATCCATGAAAGATTAATTTGGCATGTCGAGATATGGGATCCCACAAGGGGAATCAAAGCAACGACAAAAACTGGAGGTGCATCGTCTTCCTCTCCGTCTTCTCAAAAGCTAATTTTTCTCCAACATTCTGTTTCAAACGAGGCTAGATGGAAGGTGTCAGAAAAAGAGACATCCTTTCTATTAAACGCTCGTTCCTGAGCCTTTCCAATTATATTTGTCAATTTAAATTGTATCTATTCATTTCAGACATGCCCGGTTAAATATATTTCCCAAATTAAAAGCACATGGGATCGATAACAAACAAAAGCAAATATGATGGATATAGGATTTCTGTGTAGATCATCGATAAAGCACACATGTGCATAGGTTCACTTTACCAATAATATGTGACATTATAGAACTGTTTATCAGATGTGTCTTTTAGTTGAAAAACAATTTTTTTTTTAGAATATCTTTAAATGAATACATAATCGATTTTGGCTTCATTCCAATTGTATGTTTTTACATGCAAAATTTATTTATGGTTCTAAACATCAAAATTTATTTCAATATATAGTTTCATAAAAAATAGTTTATTTAACAATAATGACCACCGTTAGTACACTACAAGAAAACAGCGGCATACTGAGGGAAAAAATCATCGGTATGTCGTCGAAATAACGCTATTCCGACGACATACCGATGAAAAAGTCCTCGGAAATAACTCTTCGTAAATTCATCTTTCTTCGGAAATCCCTCGGAAATTTCCGACGGAATTCCGAGGAAATGAATTTCCTCGGAATATTCCGAAGACTTTTTTCGTCGGAAATTCCTCGGAATATTCTGGGTAAGATGTCGTCGGAATATTCCGAGGAAGATGTCGTCGGAATATTCCGAGGGATACACTTCCTCGGAATATTTCCAAAATT
>NC_027756.1:14326789-14332750 GCF_000695525.1 Brassica oleracea var. oleracea | reverse complement strand
TTACCCCAAACCCTGTTTCCTCGGAAAAGCCTCAGAATATTCCGAGGAAATTCCGAGGAACACTTGATATACTCGATCGATCAATGCGTTTTTGAACATAAACGGATCGATCAATGCGTTTATAAAAAAACGTTCGAGATTTTGTTCATTCGATCTATTGGATATCCACATCGATCGATGGGATAATCTAATCGATCGATCACATTATTACCCCAAACCCTGTTTCCTCGGAAAAGCCTCAGAATATTCCGAGGAAATTCCGAGGAAACCCTTATCTTCCTCGGAATATTCCGAGAAAATTCTGAGGAAATCTTGATAAACTCGAACATTTTTTTATAAACGCATCGATCGGTCCGTTGATGTTAAAAAACGCATCGATCGATCGAGTATATCAAGTGTTCCTCGGAATTTCCTCGGAATATTCCGAGGAAATTCCGAGGAACACTTGATATACTCGATCGATCGATGCGTTTTTGAACATAAACGCATCGATCGATGCGTTTATGTTCAAAAACGCATCGATCGATCGAGTATATCAAGTGTTCCTCGGAATTTCCTCGGAATTCCAAGGAAATTCAGAGGAAACCAAATTTAGGGTTTCCTCGGAATATCCTCGGAAATTCCTCGGGAAATTCCGAGGATTTCATTTCCGTCGGAATGTCTGTCAGAATACCGCTGTTTTCTTGTAGTGTATGCGTTGATAGTACAAATATTTTTGTACCACGCCTTGTCTACACAGGACGTCGATAGTACAAATGTTTTTGTATTCTCACAATCTCCGCAATGATAAAATTCCGAAGATTTTATTTTCCGTCGGAATGTCCGTCAGAATACCGCTGTTTTCTTGTAGTGGTAAATGCACCACAAAATATCTGTCATTTTATATGGCAATTAATATCAGGACAGGTAACGGTAACTGGGAACTTGGTACGCCGCAATATGTGATAATTATTGCCCGAAATGTAGAGAGCCAGAAGAATCTGTTACCCATGCGATCTTTGAATGCCCACCGGCTGCACAAGTTTGGGCATTATCATCAACACCATCGAGCCCCCAAATCTTTCCGGTACCAAGTATCTATGCTAATATGAGTTACCTCTTTTGGAGGAAGAATAATATTATGAAGCCAGAGGATGATAGAGATCTTTATCCTTGGATAATTTGGTAAATCTGAAAAGCTAGGAATGACAAATTGTTTAGAGACATTGACTGAGACCCCTTGGAGCTCGTAAAGTATGCGGAGAGTGAGTGCCAAGCTTGGTACAATGCAAGGGAAACTACACAAGTCACTCCACAGATACATATGGCTGAAGATACACAGACCTTAAGGTTGGGTAATATTTGTATGGTGAATGGTTCATGGCCCTCCACAGCTTAGTGGAATGAGATGGGTTTGGAAGGATAGCAGGGGAAAGGTTCAGTTCATGGGAACAAAGAATCTAAGGAGGCGTGAGACACCTTTACACTCGGAACTGGAAGTGCTACGTTGGGCAATGGAGAGCATGATACAACACTCGACCTGCCAGAGATTTGAGACATATTGCAAGGACCTGATTGCATTGATAGAGCAACCACAAGCTTGGCCCAACTTCTCAACTGAGCTGGAAATCATTCAAACTCTTCGGTTGTGTTTCTCGGACTTCAAGATCAGTTATTTCCCAAGGATACAAAACGCGATCGCGGATTCGTTAGCTAGGAATGCACATTCTTTTCATAGACCTTTATGTTATGTTGGTTGTTCTATTCCGGTCTGGTTACCCAGACCACGTCAAGTTTGAGTAATAAAACAGTCGTTTGCTGCAAAAAAAAAAGACAATAATGACTACCAAAACATATTAAAACTACTATTAAACCTCATATATCTTTTTATACATATAATATAATTATTATAAATGAAAAAAACAATCTGCGGATCTGATTCTAGTTTTATTTTAAGATAGCAGACTTGAATTAGGGTTTCAGATATAAAAAAGAGCAAGGAGGATCATGAGGTCAAAGGAAGGAGATGATACAGAGTCTCTTTCTCTTCCTGTGGATTTGATAATAGAGATTCTTACGAAGCTGCCTCCGAGATCGTTGTCAAGGCTCATCTGCCTGTCAAAACTCTGGTTATCTATAATCCACGGTAAATATTTCAACGACTTGTACCTTACTCGTTCTTCCACACGGCCACGTCTTCTTCTCCATCGCTACTGTCATGATACGCGGCGTTCTCACTATTCTTCTCTCTCGAGTGGACTGTCTCTTGGTGATAGTATTACTCTTCCAGGGTGTCAAATTTCTCCACCAGTCCGTGGCTTGATCTGTTGTGTAGATCATGACTCTAGTATTGTCGTGATTGGCAATCCTAGCACGGGCCAGTTCCTAACTTTAACTGATGCCATAACTGACAAAATCTTTTTTGGATATGATCCGGTTAATGATCTATATAAAGTCCTTTCCATGTATTTCGTTCATGATATAGATGGATCAGTGGTTCTTGAAAAGTCTCAAGTTCTCACTTTAGGAGGAGCTCAAGAATCATGGAGAGTGATCGAATGTAAGTATCCGTATTACCCAGGAACACAAGGTATATGCCATAATGGGGTTGTTTACTATGGAGCGTGGTCTAACCTCACTGACAGAAGATCTGTAGTAGTGGGCTTTGATTTGAGATCTGAAGAGTTCAGTCTTATTACATTACCTGAGGATGTTCAAATCGTATCACGTTTTGAGTCTGATTTGGTGCGCTACAACGGAAAGATAGCCTTAGTAAATGTTTCACTGACCCGTAAATTCGACCTATGGGTTCTAATGGATGTCAAAAAACATGAGTGGTCAAAATATTCTGTCGTTGCTCCTACTTGTGACTTCTTCCGTTGCAGGGGTACTATTGAAACCGGAGAGCTAATATTTGAACAATTATATTTTGGTGACCAGTTTTCAATTCTCTATTACGATCCCAAACAAGACAAGGCTAGAAGAGTTGACCTCGAAAGAAGTGGAGATACTACGTCTAGTGGTAGGAAATTATTCGTGGATCACGTAGAGAGTCCTATGTTTCTTCCAAGGAAGTTTATCCATTGATGGCTAGTGATGACCCATTTTTTATTTATTTATGAAATTGTATGCTTATGGGTATGCAAAGGCAATGGCTTAAAGTGAATTCTTGTTTTTTTTTTCCTGAAACTTCAGTTTCCTTATATGATCAGATTTGCAGGAAAGGAAACCATATATTTGCGTTGTATTAGTTCTCTTATAAAAGAAAACATTTGTCCAGTCATTTGATATATTCTTATATTTTTCATCTTTGTATAGGGGAAAGAGCTTGCCTGCCCCTGGATCTCATGAATCAATCTTCCAAGGACCCGTTATAAAACGTAGATATTTTTTTTATTTTTATTTAATTAGGATAGTATGTAAAAGACCATTAAACCGTAGGAAAGTTCAGTTATTTACCAGTTATACCTAGTTGTACCGAAATTCAATCTGATTTAATTCAAACCGCGACCCATAGAAAACCCAAACGAAAACCGAAAGAAACCTATACCAATTCCCCATTCCGGGTTAATGAAACCCTAATTTTAATTTCGGATTCAACAAAATCAAATCGTATTCCCGTTGAAAAAAAATTCTCTTTCTCTCCTCTCTTCCTTTTCTTGGTCAAGGAAGTCGATTTGTGTGTGAGAATCGAAAGAGTGAAAAGAAATGACGGAGATGGCCGATGAGGGGTCGCAAGGGGGACCAGCAACGGCGACAGAGACAGATGGGGTAGTCTCGGAGCCGATAAGTGTCCTCGTCGGAGCTACGGTGGTAGTTACATCTGGAGAGGAGAATGACAATGAGGATGATGTCCATAAGGATAAGGGTTCGGAAAGTGTAGTGGAAGGAGTTAAAGATGGGGACGAGAAGGAGGAGGAGGACGACGAGGTAACAAATAGGAGAATTCTCAAATTAGGATTGGATTTTGAATCCTAGTTTTGTTTGAATTGGTCATGTTTTGGTGAACTAGAAATAGGAATTATGGTGATGATGTTTAGAACCTGAAAATTATGGTATAACTATATGTAATACTAGTACCACTCGGTGAAACATTGAAAATTTGGTAAAACTAGTAATAGGTAGGTATACTAGAGAATACTATAGTAACTGTAGGAAAACTATTTGGTATTACTGATATAACTGACGTAGAACTAAATGTAATTTGCAGCATTTTGAGCCCATCGAAGCAATCAGAGAAGTGTGGTTCATTGTCGACGGTATTCCCATACGTTTGTGAAGGAAGCCGGAGTTGTTTCCTGTTTTGTTGATGTTTCATGTCTGATTGTTTCGCAAAACTTTATGCTTCTCGGTTAGTAGAAGTTTGAAACTATAATTTTGTTACAATTACAGTTACAATTTCAATTTCAAATTCATTTTCGGGATGTTGCAAATTCATGTTATCGTAAACCACAAAATAAAGAAACTAAAGTTTAGAATTTTACAAGTCTTAGACAACCACAAAATAAAGACTTGCGCCGAAGCCAAGAAACATAAAACAAATAGGATAGAAGCTCTAAGTTCCGACAATACAAAACACGTAAACAAGTTCTGACAATCCAAAACACTTAAAGATAGAATTCTTCAAACTTTCTAACAATCTCATCGTCATTTTCGTCATCCACTGTCTCTTTGTTCTCGAAATTGCTTTTCATTTCTGAGATGGTTTGAGTTAACTGCTCAATCACTCTAGTCTTCTCCCAGATCTCATCACGGGCGTCTAGCAAAGTTTGTTTTTGCCAAGCTGTACCGTCCTCTTCATCAAACCAAGAGAAGTAATTGCATCCATTGGGAAAACGCGGACAGCCATAAAAGCGTCGACCTGGGTTTCTGTCAGTCCAACCTTGCGTTATCCTCGCCGGGAAGCCACAAATACAGAATCCCCGACCAGAATTTCGCCTCCTCGTCGACGATCCCGAAGCCACCTCCATTTTCACTTTCTCCATCTTCATATTTTGGGGGTTCCATCTTCACTTTTTGTATCTGAGAAGAAGAGAAGAGAGGGAGGGAGTGTAAAAGAGGGAAGATATCGAAAAGTGACAAGAGAGAAGAGAAGGGAAGAGAAGAGAGATGTAATAGGTGGGGTCGGTAGATTCGGGAATTGGACCAGTTTGTATCACAAAATTGGAGGAGAGAGATGTGTTGTGTGGTTGAGATGAGAACAAGTGTTTCTATAAGATATTTGAAACAGATGTTTAAGCGGCAAAAAAAATTCATTTCCCTCCAGAAATTTGATCTTAGTTATACCGAAGATACTGGTGTGTTTTTTTTAGTTATACCGAAGTTTTAGTTATACATAAGATAATGAATACAAGTTCCGACCAACAAACATGATCCAGAGTGAAGGCACTTTCGATGTTGTGTGGTTAGAGAGAGAGTGTGTGTGTTTCGGAGGAGAGAGAGATTGATAAGAAAAAGTGAAGGTTATGTCGATGTTGTGTGGTGAGATTGGAGATAGAGAATTTTTTTTCCTTTTTTTTTGTTTAGCCGCCAAAACAAATTTCATTTCCCTCCTAATATTTGTTCTTAGTTATACAGAGGATACTAGTGTTACGAAATTTGGTCATAGTTCTACTTTTGCTGGTTTCTAATTTAATCAGTGCACTACAAGAAAACAGCGGTATTCTGACGGACATTCCGACGGAAAATGAAATCCTCGGAATATACCGAGGAATTTCCGAGGAATTTCCGAGGAAATTCCGAGGAAACACAAAATTGGGGTTCCTCGGAATTTCCTCGGAATATACCGACGGAATTCCGAGGAAACCTCAGTCAGTCGGAATATTCCAAGGAAATTCCGAGGAACAATGTGTTCCTCGGAAAAAACCGATGAATTCCGAGGAAATATTATAGCCGTTGGAGAGCCGTTGGGGGATTTTACAAAATTCCGAGGAAATTCCGACGAACTAGCCTTTTCCGTCGGAATTCCGTCGGAATTTCCTC
>NC_027756.1:14285813-14286010 GCF_000695525.1 Brassica oleracea var. oleracea | reverse complement strand
TTATTCTCCTATCAATCTTTTTCTCCACCTTAACGGTTAAAGGATCAATATGTTTGGAGCTTAACATGCGACGTTCATAGAACCATCGGGTCATCATTTCTCTTATACTATTTAGCAAAGGAATTACTGGAGATTGTCTAGGAGATCTCAGAGCTGAATTAATCGACTCGGCTGGGGTATTGGTCCTGGTGTCATAC
>NC_027756.1:14279132-14284023 GCF_000695525.1 Brassica oleracea var. oleracea | reverse complement strand
TATCAAGATAGAATATTACGACAAAAAATCTAGCTAAGGTAAACTATTGAAGAAAGTGTAGTTTATATTTTCTATCCAAGGTAAACCTATGTACAATACTTTATATTCGATTTGTAGACTACGTAGATGGCTAGAATAAGTATTCTGTTATAGCTTTGATATTAAATAAAACATAGTTCCACAATTTTTAAAAATTAAATTTAAACATAAAAGTATATATACTTTGGTTTCTAATGATTCTACATTTTTTTATATTTTTTTACCTAAGTTTACTATTTTTTCCACAACACAAGGGCAAAACCAGTCCAAAACGACCAAAGTCTTATTTTGACAAACAAACTTCGAAAGTGTCTTGTTTTTCCAATTCTCCCTTTATCTTAACCCTTATTTTTCACATTGCGAGTTTTATTCGATATCAACTTCTTGCGAGTCTTTCTTAGTGTTTGTGAGAGATACAGTATAAGGGCTCATTATTAAATAGTAACCATCAACCATTAGGTTAAAAGTAGGTCACCTTGAGAAATAAAATATATACCATGAACATTAAGAGTTGGTAAAAAAAAATGAAAAATAACACATAATATTGTGTTCCCACAACTTTATAACTCCAGAAACAATAAAAATATTTTCAAACAGGCAATACTTGGTGCAAACTCAAGATCTTAATTACGAATATATTATATTTCCGATTTCTGGTACCTTATTTAATGGTTTACGTGATCTCCAAAGTAAAATCCGAGCTCCAACTTATAAGTTGGAGTATAATTTATTTCCGATTTATGCACCTTATATGATTTTTTGCTTAAACTCCAAGACAAATGAGAGAGTTAATAATTAGGAGACCGATAAAGTATAATTCAAAAATTAGAAGTCATAAAACAATGAATCAAAAATAACTTTACTTAAAAATTAAATATGTAAATTCATTTTAATATATACTATAATATGTATCTAATGTAAACCAATAAAATCAAGCTTACGGAATTCATATATGAGGTGTATCCCGGACTCGTAATAATAGTCGAAAGGTATTTAAATGGTCAAACCGTTAGTACAAAAAAAATGAATTTAAATTTATTACTATTTTCTTAGATATTGTCATTTAGTATGTCATAGTTGTTAAGTTAAATCGTCATAAACAAATAAAACAAAACTGAACAAAGTAATAAAACAGAGGATTTCTATTAGTTTAATAATAACAAAGAGACAGACAGATTGATGTCATGATATTCTACATGTTTTACCTATCATTTCCGTACTCATTTAGATCATTTAGGATGCATTTAGAGTTTGATTAGGTGCATAGCATATGCATATGTGGTATTTCAGGTTTGGAGAGGCTCAGGTTGAAGTTTGGAGATTTGGACAAGCAAACATGACAAAAGCCATGGAGATGGGTCGGCCGCGGACTGAAACCGCGGACAAGGTCAGTCTGCAGTAATGGAAGGTCAGGGCGCGGACGATAGCGGTCCGCAGATTCGAGGCAGTGAGGTCGAGGTTGGTGTAGACGGACTGTGGACACAAACTACGGACTGGTGCAGTCCACGGATTTCAACCCGAGAGGTCATTGTTGGAGTGGATTGGCCGCGGACCGAGCCCGTCCGCGGTCGATATCAAGACCAACTTACCCATTTGTTCTTGGGTCAAACCTGGGTTTGTCGGGTTGACCCGATTCGAGTTTTAAGCTACTATAAATAGTTTTAGACCAAAAACATGGATCATATCTTGTTTTCTCTAAAAAAATACATTGATACTTTGGAGAAAGTTTGAATCTTTAGTAATATAATCTTTCTTTCTTGAGTAATTTGAGTCTATCTCATCTTCTTAACATGATTTCTCTTGAATATATTATGGGTTTAAGGTTAATCATGAAGATTAGTGAGTAGACTCTTTTTGGATTCATGGGTTAGGATGATTAGGATGATTAAGTGATGATCTAGAATGTTTAGAGTAGATTAATATGTTTCCTTGCTTGATTGAGTGATCTTAATGCTAATCTAGAGTTGGCAATTTTAGATTAGAAATCTAGACATTTCATTGTCCGGAAGGTGTTCGATGAAATGTCTGAGCCAACTCAACATGCTCTTAGCTTATCCTACCAAAGACATTTGATGTTAGGGGAGTTTAGAAAGTTGAATGATCTGTTCTTAATGATTACTTGATTGACACAAACCAAAGGAATTTGATGTTTGATCAATGAGAGTAAATGAGCTTTTGTCTTGACAAAGAACTTGCTTAGAATTGTTATCTAGACTTAGGGAATTGTGTTGATTGAATCTCTGCCATTTTAGATTAAATCTTAGTCATCTGAAATCAAATTCCTACACCCATGACTCATCCCTTATCCATTTGCTTGAAAGTTGCTAGTTAATTGTGTTAGAACCTTGTTAGCTTAATCAAATCACATCATTACATTGATTGCATTTACCTTAAGTATGAACTTGAATTCTCTTTGATTTGAAACTCTTAGAAATGGATTGACATCTTAAATACTACATGATTTGAATTAGGACCCTTGAAAAGTCAATTTCAAATTTGGCGTTGTTGCCAATTCTAAGTTGAATTTGACATTGAGATTTAGTCCTTACTTGAGATTAAGTGTTATTTTTCTTATATCTAGTTACTGATTCTCTTTCCTAGCCCTTTTGTATCTCAGGTGCATGAACTTGCGGAGTAGAGGCCCAAGAGACCTAGTTCCAAGAGTTGAAGACATTAGAGCACTTGAAAGAGGATTGCAAGGAAGAGGAGAGAAGAAGAGCAACAGACTCACTTAGACAGATTGGGGTTTGTGATGGATCAACATCAGAATCAGCCTCAAGATGGAGAAGGCATTGGCCAAGGAGCTGCAAACCTTAGGCCACAACACCCACAGCGCCAAGCTAGAGCTATTGGCACCCAAGATGAGCTCAATATCCATGGGCATAGAGCTGGCATCAGAGTACCTGCTGTGGAAAACAACAACTTTGAGATCAAGTCAAGCTTGATAAACATGATCCAGAGCAACAAGTATCATGGTCTTGCCTTGGAGAATCCACTATACCACTTGGATAACTTTGATAAGCTGTGTGGAACAACAAAGATCAATGGTGTCTCTGAAGATGCATTCAAGCTAAGGCTGTTTCCATTCTCTTTGGGAGACAAAGCTCACACATGGGAGAAGAGTCTTTCAAGAGATTCAATCACTACATGAGATGAGTGCAAGAAAGCTTTCCTCACCAAGTTCTTCTCTACTTCAAGAACTGCTAAGCTAAGGAATGAAATCTCTGGATTTCATCAAAGGAATCTTGAAGGCTTTGAAGAAACATGGGAAAGGTTCAACGGCTACATATCTCAATGTCCACATCATGGCTTCAATATGGAGAGTTTGCTTAGTACTTTCTACAGAGGTGCTTAGCCTAAGTTTAGAAGTCAGCTTGATACTGCTAGCAATGGTTTCTTCTTGGGGAGAAGTGAAGCAGATGCTTTGGAGCTTGTAGAGAATATGGTTAAGAGTGATTCAGACTACCGTGATGAGCATGATAGAAGCAACAGAGGCAGTGGAGGTGATGATAAAAACACCAAAAGAGAGTTAAAGGCTCTACAAGACAAGATGGATATGCTTCTTTTGGATATAGCTAAACAAGAGAAGGTGAACTTTGTTGGTGAGCAGAAACAAGAAGTGATTGTTGTGCTTAATAAAGTTGATGGTCTAGAAGGTCAAGAAGATCTTTGTTTTGTGAATGCTAATGGGACATGGTACAAGAAGGAGCCTAACTTTCAGTACAACAACTACCAACAAAAATCCTTCTACAATAACCAACAAGGTGGTTACCAAGCTAGACAAAACTACTCTCAAGGTCTCCCCTCCAAAGGAAATCAGTCTACACAAGGCCAAACCGGATCTTCTACCTTCCACAAGAGAGTAGCACTGATGCAATGTTGAAACAGATCTTGGAGTCCCAAGCTAGATGTGAGAAGCACATTGGATATGAGCTGAAGAACCTTCACACCAAAGTTGATGGAAGCTACAATGACCTCAACAACAAGTTCCTACAACTCTCCTCTCACTTCAAGGCTTTGGAGAATCAGTTTGCCTCTATGCCTTCAACCTTTAAGGGCCCAATAGGATCTCTACCAGGAAAATCAGAGCAGAATCCCAAAGAGTATTGCAATTTTATCCTCTCTACTACTTCTGAGATTGAGTTGAGTGATCATGAGAAAGAGAAAGATCAGATTGAAATACTCATGTATGGAACAGAAGTTGTTGCCAAGGTTGAACACAAGATTGTGGAAAGGGTTGAGATACAAACTGTAAAGAAGGTTGAGAGAAAGGTTTTGCAACCAGTTAGACACAAGGGTGAGAAACCGGTTATTGGGAAAGCTGTCACGCAATTAAAGGAGGTTCAGCTAGAAGAAGCTCATGTGGTTGAGCAATCACCATATGAAAAGCTCCAATTTCCACAAAGGTTCCTCACTAAAGCTCAAAAGAAGGTGATCTCCAAGTTCAGAAAATACATGGGAGATGTAGGAGTCAAGCTTCCACAGATATCGAATAGGCATGATGCTCATGTGCAAATGATGCTCATCAAGAACATTCTAGCTTACAAAGAAGAAGTATGAGAGCTCTTAAACATCTCTACTATGCAGCTTGATCCACCAGTCACACCAAAGTCTTTTCCAAAACTAGAAACCCAAGGGAAGTTCACCTTTTCTTGCTCCCTTGGTAAGTTCACACTTGATGATGCTCTTGTTGATTCTGGTGCAAGTGTGAATGTGATCTCAATGGAGATGGTGAAGAGTCTTGGGATTGAGAACATGGAGCCAAACACATCTTCACTCATGTTTGGAGACTCTTCTTCAACAACTCCATTAGGCTTAATCAAAGACTACCCTATGAAGATTGGAGACTGCA
>NC_027756.1:14243069-14278526 GCF_000695525.1 Brassica oleracea var. oleracea | reverse complement strand
AGTCTTGCATTGTACATACATATTTGCATAGAAAAACCAATTTTTAAAAAAAAAAATTGAAAAACACAAAAAGAAGCATGTAGTTGCATCACTTGCATTTTTAGGATTGAGTCTAGAGCATATAGGTTGCATTCATGAATAGGGAGAAACCTTGTAAAGAACACATGTCTAGAACTCAATTTGACATCCTAGCTAAACATATCAAGTAGCTTAAGCATCTCTTGAAAAAGCTTGTAAGCTTCGAGCCTTGAAAACTCTTCTTGAAACATGTTGCTTGCTTGATGATTGACATTGTTCTTGAAACCAACTCCAAATGAACTAAGGCTTAATGAACTTAATTTCTCTTGCATATGGACATTTGAATACTTGATCATGGATATTATACACATTTGGGTTATCTTTCTCTCTTTGTACCAATCTTTGTTAACCCAAATGACACTCCATACCCATTAACCCTCACCATTCTTTGAAGCCAACATTAATTTGCTTGAGTGAGGCCTTTTCTTGACAGCATGTCATGTGCAAAATCTTGAGAGTATTAGAAGCGACAATGGGGTTGTTCTCATCTTTGGCTAGCATTAGGACTTCATTTGAGCTTGCCTCTAGAATGGTTGTTGGGTTTGTGAGCTTAAATTCTTTTGATCTTGGGAATGAGAGAGATTGAGTGAAAGAAATGAACCAAAAAGAGTGTTTAAAGTAAGAAACCCTAAGGACAAAGAAAGTTAGAAAGGAAAAGTTTTAGAGTATCAATAGAACTCCGTCCCAAAAAAAAAATCAAAATCAAAGAAACAATATGTGAGTGGGGGGAAAAGAAAAGAAGAGAGCTGAGTCAAAAAGTTAAATTCAAAATAATAAGTCCCTAGTTGGTTAAATCAAAGGAAAGAAAAGAAAGTTCATTGGGTGAGAGATGAAAGTGAAAGTATTTTGGGTTTGAGAATGAAGGAAAAGAAGGGTAAAACTTAAAACTATTTAGGAAAGGGGTAGAATGATGAGAACAAGCATTGTATGCATGAATTGCTCATTTTCTTAGATAAATTTTGCATAATGATCTTGCTCCTATTCTTGAGTGTGAGTCACTATAATTGAAACTCATTTTTCTTCACATTAGACCATGTTCTCTCACCAAGCCAAATGATTGAGATCAAATATCCATTTGCAAGAATTCACCTTGTGCGTGCGCGCGCGAATAAATGTGAGGGTTGGCTAAGGAACTTGTTGGTTGAATGGTATCACAACTTGTGTAGAGATAAAATAGTCTTGATAGGCCTTGAGAAGCTAGAGTACACTAAGAGAGTTGCTCATGCTATTTGCTATGTTTCCCTTAGGATGTTAAGTTGATGGCTAGAAAGTTTTCTTTTGGTTATGAGCTTCCATCTTCAAACCTCTTCCTCACCTTGTTTTTAAAAGTTTACTTGTGGACAAGTAAAAGACAAGTTTGGGGGAGTTGATGTCATGATATTTTACATGTTTTACCTATCATTTTCATACTCATTTAGATCATTTAGGATGCATTTAGAGTTTGATTAGATGCATATCATATGCATATGTGGTATTTCAGGTTTGGAGAGGCTCAGGTTGAAGTTTGGAGATTTGGACAAGCAAACATGACAAAAGCCATGGAGATGGGTCGGCCGCGGACTGAAACCGGGGACAAGGTCACTCCACAGTAATGGAAGGTCAGGCCGCGGACGATGGGCGCAGACGATAGCGGTCCGCGGATTCGAGGCAGTGAGGTCGAGGTTGGTGCAGACGGACTGCGGGCACAAACTTCGGACTGGTGCAGTCCGCGGATTTCAACCCGAGAGTTCATTGTTGGAGTAGATTGGCCGCAGAGCACGGCCGAGGACCGAGCCCGTCTGCGGTCGATATCAAGATTAAGTTACCCATTTGTTCTTGGGTCAAACTCGGGTTTGTCGGGTTGACCCGATTCGAGTTTTAAGCAACTATAAATAGTTTTAGACCAAAAACATGGATCATATCTTGTTTTCTCTCAAAAATACATTGATACTTTGGAGAAAGTTTGAATCTTTAGTAATATATTATTTCTTGAGTAATTTGAGTCTATCTCATCTTCTTAACATGATTTCTCTTGAATCTATTATGGGTTTAAGGTTAATCTTGAAGATTAGTGAGTAGACTCTTTTTGGATTCATGGGTTAGGATGATTAAGTGATGATCTAGAATGTTTATAGTAGATTAATATGTTTTCTTGCTTGATTGAGTGATCTTAAAGCTAATCTAGAGTTGGTCATTTTAGATTAGAAATCTAGACATTTCATTGTCCGGAAGGTGTTCGATGAAATGTCTGAGCCAACTCAACATGCTCTTAGCTTACCCTACCAAAGGCATTTGATGTTAGGGGAGTTTAGAAAGTTGAATGATCTGTTCTTAATGATTACTTGATTGACACAAACCAAAGAAATTTGATGTTTGATCAATGAGAGTAAATGAGTTTTTGTCTTGACAAAGAACTTGCTTAGAATTGTTATCTAGACTTAGGGAATTGTGTTGATTGAATCTTTGCCATTTAGATTAAATCTTAGTCATCTGAAATCAAATTCCTACACCTATGACTCCTCCCTTATCCATTTGCTTGAAAGTTGCTAGTTAATTGTGTTAGAACCTTGTTAGCTTAATCAAATCACCTCATTACATTGATTGCATTTAGCTTAAGTATGAACTTGAATTCTCTTTGATTTGAATTCTCTTTGATTTGAAACTTGACATCTTAAATACTACATGATTTGAATTAAGACCCTTGAAAAGTCCATTTCACAGATCTCCCATAACTCAAAACGATTGTAAAAGACAATTGCAATATAGTAAAAAAAAACACCAGATGAAAACGAAAGCTTCTGTAAAACGCCCTGCAATCCCTAATTTTCCTAGAGCATCATTATCCCACATACCCAATTAGGGTCTCTTATTTATTTTTTAATATTTTTAACCAATAAATATGTGTTAAGAGACTCCGTTAAGAGACCCGATCATTTATGTCCTCCATTGCAAGTCTCTTGTTTAAGTGTTCTTAAAAAAAAATTATTAAATTTTTTTTATTAAAATTATAAATTTTTTTATTAAATAAAATATAGTAAAAGAGATTGAAATTAATCAGCGGAACAACAAAGCGTTTTGACCTGAAGTGTGTGTATCTGCCTGTTTCTTTTGCTTGATCTTCTTATCTCTGATCATCTTTTGTCTGGTTCATAAAACCTGAAATCATCAAGTATACATGTCTTGCTCATATACTCCTTGTATATCTTTATTATTCTTAATCCATCTTCCACATTCACCTGCAACAACAAAACCATGACCGCTATGTCTCATAAAAATTCAAGACGGGTTTAAAAAGAGAAGTATAGTGAACCTCTTGAGTGTCTCTGCCATTGGTGACAGTCTTGTTCTCGTTTGATTCTGTAAACATAGAAGTAAACCGAACAAAAGTGTTGGTCGTTTAAAATACCGAAATTACTTTTTTTTTGGTTGAACTATAACTTTTGTTCTTTGGTGTTGGTGGACAAGATGAGCACATAAAGAGTAAGGGGGAGAAGATGATTAGTTAACTGACTCGTTGAACTTTAACCAGAGTAAAGCAACAAGTCAAAAACATAAAACCGACACGAAGTTGAAGGTTGCCAGCGAACAGAGCAACATAGGTTTATCTTCAGTCACACTAGCCGAAATTTAACCAAAAACTAAGAGCTTCAAATACAAGACATGTGACTTTAACTAAAAATCTAAAACGACATTTTTATCATTGTTCAGTCGAATAGAAGCTGAGACGAAGCGGACGTTGTAGCTACAGATGCCAACACCTTGAGCATCTGATACTTCTCTCCCAAATCAGTAGAATCTGGAGAGAATGTAGCTGTCTTCAAACAAGCAGTATTTTTCAGGAGATATATTGCCATCTCCCTGTCCCCTTGTCTCCCATTGTACCCAATCCACACAAAAGCCTCTAGACTAGACAATAAACACTCAGGAACAGAACTCGGCCGCCTCCGACCAATTGGGGTCTCTTTGCTTTCGCTTCTTAATTTGTTCTAAGACCAAAGATATAATTATCAGTCAATGTCAAAAATATAATCATCAGGAAAGTAAACCGGATAAAAGCAGCAGATTCTAGAGAGAACATACATTGCTGAGTTTGAGAAGTCGCAGTTTAGGGGAATCTTGGAGCATACAAGTAAGAAGATCCCACCAGCCTTCGGTGAAAGTGTACAAGTCCAGATGAACAAGCTGATTGAAGATCATACCAGAAGGATGCACAACCTGTATTATTATTTTTTCATATACAAGAGACATAGAGGAATAGCAACAGTTTGAATTTACAAGATTCAACTGATTAGTTATTACCTCTGAAAATGATAAATATAGCGAAAGGCAGTGGACAGAAGTAAGAGCCTTTAGAAACTTTTGGGTCACTCCAGTAGTAATGCAAACGGAAGCCTCCACCAACGCAGGCATATTCTCCATATGACGGAGGTCGTAAGCTACAGAATCTGTAATTTAAGGTGCTTCTGGAAGGACAATTCATTACCCAAATAAAAAAACGATCGTAAGACCTCGCCTAACTTTGATTAATCGAATAAAAAGGGAATAAGTCTAGCTACTAAAAATCAAAGATCCAAGTGAATTAAGATCGTCCAGGATCCAATGGTTAATCATCGATCACAATATATGATTACAAATCAGCATAGCTCGGAGAAAAAACAAAAACAATCTGAGGTTTCGATCGAGAGAGACCTTTCTGTGGCAGGCATTAAGCTCCTTGGATACGACGGCCCATCTCCGGCCAGTACCCATCACTGCTTTGCCTTTGTCCATTCGCTTTAGTTTTTCGATCCAAGAGACAGAGATGAATAGCGAAGCAGCAGAAGAAGGAGAAGGAGAAGATGAAGACGAAGAAGAAAAGGAGAAGAACAACCAAACACACAACACGTGTCTCACATGACGGTATCTTCTTTCCCCTAAATAAGATACGTTTCCTTTAATTATGTTAATTTTCTTTTTTTTTAAATCCAGTTAATGCTAAGAGACGGGAGTTGCATACCCGTTAATGATGCTCTTACGTGCATGCGTGAGCTTTTTAGTAAAACAGACCAAACGCATCAATTAATAAAAACGTACGTGCATGAGCTTTTTAGTAATTGAAACAGACCTAACTCATAAAATATAGGTGCATGAAACAGACCAAACTCATCATCCTAAACTACTCATCAAGTCATGAAGCCGTTATGAGCACTAGTAAACGTCCGACGCGAAAATGTTTTGACAAATTATTTGAGATTATAAAAAAAAACACACAAGTATCACACTGTCCATAGGAAAATATTTTCACTCTTGTATAGATCCACCGAAGTCGTTCCCCTCGAGGTTTATAGATAATAACATCGATGCAAAAGGACAACACTTTGAGCTGTTATCGTTTGGGAGTGGTAGGAGAATCTGTCCTGGATTAAATGGAGACGATTTCTGTGGAGTTTTGTCTGGCGAGTCTGTTGTATCATTTTCACTGGAGTTACCTGAACGCATGGTGGTTGAAGATGTCGACATGGAGGAAGCTCCTGAGCTTACTGTGAGCAAGAAAAGTGAGCTTCTACTTGTTCCTGTAAAGTACATCACTTAAAAAGTAAATTATTCACCGATTGTACTTCATATAGAACAAAATCTATCTTTATCTAAAAATATTTTACCTTGTGGTAATTCTGAAGCTTGGAAGAGTCTCAATGCTGATGTATTCTTCCTTTGTAACAGCAAGACATGTTGTGCAAAGTGTTTATAAACGTAAGTAAGCAGTAAGCCATTTTGATTCTTTGTTACTCGCCGTTTATTCTGCTTGTCTACGTTTTCCATGGTGGATCTTTTGGATCACAATTTTCTTTCGTCATAACCATGAAGGTGACCACCACACCGGCTGCACATTTAATTAGCTTTCACCAACTTGGCTTACTGCTCACCCTTTGATCTCTCAGTTCGCCATTCCCGGCTCCGACCTCTTCTTGGCTCCGACCTCTTCCTCGCCAAAGTCGCTGACGTCCACACCGAAAAGTTTGTATCCCATTAGTATTAGTAAACTTAAATTAGGAAACCTTGTCTTTGAAACACAAAAAAAAAATTGAGAAGCTCTATAAAGTCGTCACGTCAGCTGCATTGTTCTCAAATCTTTGTCAAGCGCCACTTCTCAAAAGTCAATGTGAATGCATTTAAGACAAATGTTTCTCCTTTAATATAAAGTGGATCAAAATCTCAATATTATTAATTTAGAGAGTTTTATACTGCATGTAGTCAATTTTGGGTTTGATTCATGATGTTATGGTCCTTTAGTGATTAAACAAAAAAATAAGAATATGAAAAAAAAAACACAATAATCAAGAAAATAAATTTTGACAATTTTAAATCGTTAAACATCTATACTATTATTTTAGAAGTAAATTTGCTGATTTGTCATGGTTTCCATAATTTTAAGTTTAGTTATATTTTATGCTCAATTATTATTAATTTTAATAAATAATTTTAGTGAGTTAGCTGAAAATTATCATTATCTTGAGAATAATTAAAAACTTCTAACGATAATGTCATAGTCAAATTTATATTATATTAATTTAGTTATATTATAATATTATATATATGTTTATATTATAGTTGACTTTGTAATATTAAACCGACTCTATTTTAATATATATCACATAAAATAGAATGAATCATCTATCATTTAAATTATATTTCTTAGGTCAGTCAAATTCACTTATCATGATCATTTCTAAAAAAAATTGGCAAAGAATTCAAAATATTTATATTATTATTTGCAAAGTGATCATTTTTTGCTCTCACTCTAAAAGTTAGAGCGTTTAAGTTTTTGTTACCCTTGATAAATAATTAGATTAGATTTGTTAATATATAACTACCCATAAATTAAAAACAATTTTCATTAATTTGACAATCATCATTATCGAAAAAGATTATATATTATGTTATCCAAAAATATTTTACATCATAATATTTTTAAAACAAATATAAATCCTCGTATGTAGTCTTATTTATATATGAATAGTTTCAATTTTATTTTTCCTAATAAAATATATTTTATTAAAAAAATTATCGAATATAAAAATCTTAATATTTAATTAATTAGTAAATATTTCAAAACATAACAAATAATTTTAATGGTTTTTGAATCCATTTACATTTTTTTGTAAAACTATTAAGTCCGCAAATTCGGACATAACACCTAGTTTATATATTCCTTGATTGGTAGAGCATTAGCATTATGTTCTACATTATCCAAACAACAATTGTTAGAAAAGCATTTAGAGAAGTATTTATTAAATGTTAATGCTCTCTAAATGCTCTCTGGCCAATGCTATCATATGAAGCTTTTAGAAGAGCATTTACATTTATAATTTATAAAATTAAAGATAATATATGATTAATTCATTTATTTTATTTAAAAATATCATAAAATTATTTTATATCCAGAAAATAAAATTGTGATTTCTAAAATTAATTTCCAATAAAAATATTTTTTAAAAAATAGTATTTCACACTTAAAATATAATATAATTTATTTTAAATTTAAAATTTATTTTTAGAAATAGATATTTGAATTATAAAATTTATTTTAAAATGATATTTTTTTATATAAACATAATTTTTAAATTATTAAATAAAATTAATTAATTATATGTCTTTTAAATTTTATATGTTAATATATAAATATATATATTAGAAGTATATTCATTAAAAATAAACATATTATATATTATATACTAATTTTTATAATAATTTTAAATAGCATACTTATACTGCTCTACCAATCATCTTATTAAACAGTTTAGCAAAATCATACAGCTCATGCAGCATACTGCTTATATAGCATACTGCTAATACTAATGCTAATGCTCTACCAATCAAGGCCTAAGAGTGTGTTGTGCGTAGTTAAAATAAAATCAGATTCTTATTTATCTTTTGAACAATAAATCTGAAAGTTAATTGTTATATTTTTAGTTTATTTTTTAATTATTAAAATCATGAATGAATAAGTTATATACTTATAAGTTATAATCTGTAAAAAATAATAATATTATATATTTACTTTTTGCATAAATATTATACTATTTTGCAGAACATGTCGAAATAAAATACCATCGAGGGGGCAAGCTTGCCTGAATGCTGAATTCCTGAGACAGTGAAGCAAGGGATCTCGAACTTGACACGGGTAGGAGCTTTTCGCTCAGGTGTTGCTTCCTCTGCAGTTATACTTGGAATGGAACTCTGCCCTTAACATGTACTCCTATGTTGTTTTTATAGAGGTTAGCATTCATACTACAATGACTCATGATGGGTGTTTCAACTGGATTAAGGACCATCTACCTTGTTCCCGGAGGAAGATTTGATTTTTATAGAGGTTAGCATTTATGCATCTTTCTCAGGAGCATAAGCAGCAAACCCTAGATGTCCTAACGGGGAGCGAGGTTCGATGCATCCGTAAGTACATGCACTTAAATCACAACATTCATTGCGGTGCTGCAAACAGAAATTTCTCAATCATATATTCAAATAATCTGGCCATCATGATATGTGCATTACAGTTAAAGAGAAGGAAAAGTGGAACATATCTACTTTTCTTCCTTGAACTGACTTTTAGCTTTTATCAGCATCTCAACACGACTTCTAGAATGCCTTTCTATTTGCGCTTCCACCCATATAAAAGGCTTTACCTGAGCAAGGAGTAAATTACAGTCACACATCACGTCTCATCTAAGGTGGATTTTTATAGGTGTAGTCTCCTATTTAATTTTCTAAAAATATATCAGATTAAATATTTAAAATATGGAAAATATCAGAAATATAATTTTTAGTATATCATAAATTTATAATAAATATAAATATTATCAATGAAAAAGAAAAAAAAATTACTAAGAATGAAAAACATTTTTTCATAAATTTGTTTCTCGGCCCGGGTTGCCAAAAAAAAGAAGCAAATTTGCTTGTCTTCAAAATGGTAAGATCAGCCTTGATAAAATTCACATGGAAAAAATTTCCACCAATTTCTTTTCCACAATCTTTAAAATAGGTACAGATGTTTGGTTTTGTAATGGCTGATTGAGGAAAACAATAGGGTCAAGCGTTGATCCAGTCTTCAAATAGAAAGGATTGACCAGGATTCAAAACTTTTGAAACGAGACTCTCTCCATCTCGTTACTTCATTGAATACTTGCACGGAAAATCTATTATACAAGGCTTGGATATATTAATGATTAAAAAGGAGTATGTGTAAATTAAATTCATGAGTCTTAGAGTCACGCGTTTCCTCGGGTTCCTTATTATCATACAAACCTATTTGAATACTTTTGCTCCATGTTCACTCACTCTCACACACATTCTCTATTCTTGAAGGATCACACATACATTCTTCCACAAGTGGTTTTAGTCATCAATAGTTTATTTATAATTCGAAGATCCTTGGCTTGCTCTTGTCTAACGAGTCCCATTTCGAATTTAATTTAACCATTTCGTCACCGTTCAAAAACACAGTCGTACTAGTATTATGCGGATATATACTCATTTAACAAATTGTGAAATAAAGTTATTTATAACGTTAATGAAACTTTATTCATCGATCGTAATTGGTATATCTATAAGGTTCTAGTCTCTTTGTTTCAATTATTTATGTGGGATTTGGTCAAGAAAAAAAATTATTTGAGTTTTATAATGATAGAAACCATATTTTAAAAGCATATATTAGATTAATATAGTCCTTTACCCTCCACAAACGGAGGAGGAAGAGTTTAACAAAGCAAGACAGACTTAGACCATCTCCGACGTTTTTTTTTTATTTATTTCTAAAATAGATGAACTCTATAATAAAGATGAGTTTTACTCCAATGTATTTTTCTAAAATAGAGATCTCTACATGTAAAACAAAATATAGAGGAATATTATTTCTTACTCTATAAATAGAGTACAAAATAGCAATCTCTACTTTAGAAGCAAAAATAGAGATGTGTTGGAGTGATTTTGTCTCTAAATGCTACTCTCTCTGTTCATAAAAAATGCATATTCTAGAGAAATTTTTTTTTCAAAAAGATACATATTTTTTATTTCTAATGTATTTATGTCAACTAATAATGAGAAATTGTGAGGTTTAAAAACATTAATTGCATTTCTTAAAATCTTATTGGTTTAAAAATATAGGAAATATAAAATTACAAAAAACTATGCATTTATAGATAAATTTTAATATGTTTTATTAAAAGTGTGAAAATTTCCAAAACATGGATCTTTTAGGAACGGAAGAAATATTATAGAGGTGAAAATAGAGGTGGGTTGGAGATCCTCTTAGCCAAAGCTTCAGCCTTTCCCCCTTACATAATTATTTGAGATTCTTAGCTAATGAAGTGTTGTTTGATTAAAAAAAACATCTCAAATCAAATATAACATCGTCCAACGTATCAACAGGGTATCCAAATCATTGTTAGATAGGTAAAACCCTTCTAGTTGACAACGATATCTTTAATCTACACCAGAAAACCTTATATCACATTTTCAGTTTGTGATGAACAAAAAACTACAATTGAATAACCTTATAGAGAGGTCCAAAAGATTACACAGTTGATATATATTATGCACCTTTAACATGTATATATAATCCAAAATAATGCTAAAAATGAATCTGCATACAGTATTTATTATTATGAAGGTCATATATCTCTCACATTTAATAAAAAATGCAATGTACACTCGATCTCACTACCTTTCGGTTCTTTGAATGTTTTCTTTTTAAACCAGAAAAAAAAAGAAATAGAAAAATACGAAAATTACAGAAACAAATTTTAACCAAGCAAAATAACCGAATCGACACTGATCCGTTTTCTTCAAGTCGCTGTTGACTTGACTACAAGAGACTCTTCTCTAAATCACACGCTTCATTATTCTTTTCACATTCTCTATTAGTTACAAACTGGTATAAACCCTAGAAACCATCCCTTTTTTAAAACCATTTTCCCTTATTTTTCCAAAAACATAACCTCTTTCTCTCTAACCTCAAACGACAAAAACTTATGGGACTTTCCGGCAAGACCCACCACCAGTTCAACGTCGAACATCACGAAACTTCCGAGAAATGGGCCATTCCTGGAATCTCCTTACGTGAGCCGATGAAGCCGATTAGCCTCCCCTCAACTACCGTAGCCGACACGGAGGGTGACGTTCATCAAGATCAGTGGCCGACGACTCCAACGGCGCCTTCCTTTAGAATACCGACGGTTTTCCCGTGTCCTCCGCCGCCAAAGAAACGAAAAGCATCGTCGAAGTTTGGCTACAGCGGCGCTAGAGAATTCTTCTCTCCACCGGATCTCGAGACCGTCTTCATACATAAAGCTACAGCCCCTTGATTCTAATGATAATTATTTCGTCTCTCTAACCTATTTAGGTTTATAAATCTTAAATTTATAAAATCAGTTTCTTCATTAGTTTAGCTCGTTACTCTTTAGAGCTTTCTTCGTTAATTAATTTCGATTTATACAAGGAAAATAATGTTAGGAGTTAGGACAGTACTAGGTAAGGTTTGAAACTCTATGTTCTTGTTTAATTTTGTTTTTCAGTAAAACTGATGGTTATATAATTTGTGTCCTTTTACCTTTTCTGCCGTTACATATGTAAAACTCCTTTGATTGTTACAATATAAAAACCTGATGGTTATATAATTGCAATATAAATCAGTACGATCTTAACTATTTCATGTTCATGTGTAAATGACAACATGCATCTCAACTTCCAAAAAGCCTTAATTAGCCTGAACATTTATTAACCAAAAACATACAACATCTTTTTCCCCCAAATCTTTTCGTTTCAAGACTTTCAATTAACTGGAGAATTATGAGTTTTCTGTATTTTGTTTTATTTCTACATTTTATGTTGCTAAAAAAAGTGTCGGAAAGTAAAAAATATATCCACTTTTCTGTATCCTTCGAACAGTCTTGATATTTACTACCCTTATTGGAGGTCCATATTTCATCTTTTAGTTTAACCTAAAATATTTTCAAGTTAGATAATGATGTGAATGAGTTCTACTGCGACATGCTGATCCTTGTTCTTGAAAGAGTTGTGATTTCACAATCGTTCACTCAAATCCCCCATGGTTTAATTGGGCATAATTAAGCTCTTTAGGAAACTTTTAAGGATGTCAATAAAAAGGATTTAGGAAGACTTTCAATAATATAAGAAGATTAATACACTAGCATAAATTTTACAAACTAATTAAATTAGAATAATTGGTTATTATTTTGTTGTTGTTTTGAAATTTAGATACATGATAAATATACTTTTATAAATAATTGTCTATTTTTAATTTTGGATATAAAATAGATGACATTTATATCCGAAAGTGTGATTTTTCTATAAAACTAAAAACTATTTGGTGCTACCTTAAAAACGTTGGTTAGTGTGATATAAACTTTTACATGCGTTCTATGGTTTTGTAAGCAGAAGCTATTATAGCTTGGGCATAGAAAGGGTATCAATTATTTGACTGAAGTTGTGGCAGTATTAATGGATTCAGAGAAGCGCCCATTCTTGGATACTGCATGAGATCCGACATTTTCAAAATTTGTTCCCCAGGTGAAAGGATACTCACTCTCCTCGTGAAGTGAATTTATGTGATGAGATCTCTTTCTAAGTTATGTGTACCCTTACCGCAAGATTGTCTTAAACTATTACTACAATATACTTTGGTTCCAGATCTTAAATTATAGAACCTCAATCCGCAACCTCACAGTCACAGAATAAAAAGAATCGTAGGTCAATAAACTGCACATCACAAAAATGTAGCTCGAACTATAAACCTTTGAAAGAATATTTAGCACCATATTAGATACCAGCTTAGCCACAGATATTATCTGAAGGAAAGAGAGAAAGGTGAAACCACTATTGTATCACTCTTTTTAGCGACTTCTTTCTTTGAAAAATTCTTCTCCACTCATCGTGACAACTTAAAACGATACTTAGAACCTTAAGCACTCAAACTGAAAAAAACTTTTGTAGTCTAGGAAAAAAAGAAATTAAATTTAGTTTGATATCTATTCTGATAGCATGTAAAATAAGAAAACAGCTTGATTCTATTATTCACATCTCAAAAATACTTATACACACGCCCTTAAGCTGATTTGGTTAAGCTCCAACTTATCTCGACTAAATATATAATATATATATCACCGAAATACATATCACTATCCAATAAAAATAGTCCTTACAAAACTAATGGGTTTAAGATAATTCAAACGTAGCCATGCAATGCCTATACACAAATCCATACAAACCAGTAAACGTAATTTTTCGTGCACTAATACAAAAAGATTGTAGGAATACAAACAATAATACAAAACCAAAGGACTTTCGACTACCACTTAGACGCGAGACCGGCCTTTAACAGAGATACGTATAAGAGCTGGTTCCATGTGTCCGGCACACCGGGTAAGCACCAGTGACTACAATCTTGGTGGCTCACGGCCTCTCTTTTCTCCTTTTCCGTCTTGTACACCGTCCTATATATAGAAGGGTGACCATCTTTTCTGAAATCCGTTAGTCGGCTTATGTTCATGTAAATCACCGGTGTTTTCATTTTATCACGGAGTATGTAGTCGAGAGCTCTCATCTTTGAAGGATACTTTTTTAAGTAATGCGTGTTATATATCGGTTCTGTTTCGTTATGGCATTGTCCTCCTGAGTTCCATGGCCCTCCTCTATAAAAGAACATCGGTTCAATACGGCTAAGAACATCGTTTTGAAGTAAATAAAAAGTATTTACCTGAAATGTGTTTCGGAATAGCCTCTAAATACAACATGGGTTTGGTTGCGGTCGATGTTCTTGTCGACCCATTTGGCCCAAGTCGTGAGAGCTCGTTTATAAGCTTCGAGAACCTTGAGCCTCGGGTACACTACGTTACCCTCTTGGTAATAGTTTTCTCTGCCAAACAACATCAAAGTCACTGTTAGGCCTGCAAAGAACCGTACCAAAAAAAATTGAAACCGATTCGTTAAACTCGAACGGATGCTATATCTCTAGAACCAAAAAAAAAAGAAAGCGAACCGAACCGACACCGAACTGCTCATCCCTAGTCACTGTTAAATAAAACAATGTTACAGAATCATATACCCTAGCTTTGTTTTGTCATGAGTCCACCAATGACCAGTGTTGAAAATGAGTATATCAGCATCTCGATACATGGATGTTGTCTTGTCCATCATATCCAACCTTAGTGTCTCCAATGTAGTCCCGTTCACGCCTCTAAAACTTGATTCCCTTACAAAGAAGGGCGAGCCAACGAAATCAACCGTGCAGTTATAGTCCTCGAATCTGAAAGCGTAGAAGCCTCTCTTCTTGAACTCTCTTCTCCCTGAGATCTCATAAACTCGTTTCTTGTCCTTGAGGCTGTGTCTAAGAATGCAAACCAGAGACTCCCACATGTTCCTGTTAATCGAGTCCCCAACAAAAACAAGCTTCTTCCCTCTTAGCTTCTCAAGAAAGTCTGTCTCGTTCAACCTTTAAGATTCCAAACACAAACACGTTGTAATACTCCAAGAAACAAGAACATCAAGAACCAAAAGGTAATAATAACTTACCTGGGAATGTCACACCCGTTAGGCTGCCATTTCCATTTAACATAACCATCATCAGGTCTTTTATTAGCGTGACAGTTGAAATCTCTGTCTATATAAGGACACGAACCAGGCGGGTAATACGGCATCGTTTCATCGTCAGCTCTCACCCAGTTTCCATCGTAGATATCACAATCCTCGTAAGAGCCTCTGCTTCGATCTGCTTCCACAGTGGCATTCTTCTCATTGCTCGAGTTTGCAGGCACAAACCTACCTCCCAGATCAGATACCAAGCTAGAGCTGTTGCCTACACTTACCGTAGCATTTGCTTCGAGGGTATTTTCGTCATTTCGGACTGAGACTTTTCCAACTTCAGACAAAGTCGAGTTAATCACTGTTTCTCCAGATCTTGGTCCAGATTCAAAGCTTGAGACTTCACCTTCTCCAGACAAACTTGTAATCTTCGAACCAGTATCTCTTGTTTGTTCAGATTCAAAGCTTGGGACTGGAACTACTACTTCAGGCTTCTTATCGTCGACTTGATTGGAAGAAGAAGATGACCCTGAAGAATTGAATTGAGGAGAAACAGAAGAAGGGATGCTAAGATTGGAGTTTCTGAGACCTTGAAGCAGAGGAGAGACGAAGGGGACATTGAAGGAGGAGTTAGTGAGGGAGAGAAGTGTGAGGATAACGAGAGAAGCTGCGATTCCTAGTCCGAATCTGGACAGGATGTTTCTTCTCGTCGCAGAGAAGAACTGGTCGGGGAACAAGAGCTTCTTGGACGAATCCATAATTCTTGGTTCAGTCAAAAATGCAGTTAGAATGAACAGAGAGCATTGGAGACTTGGAGAAGAAACTGAAAATTAATAAAAATGGTAATTTCTGGTTTATTTGTGTAAAAGAGAGGGAGACTCTGTTAGATTTTGATTTAAGGTGAGAACTTGAGTTTGGGGGAAAACAGCGGTTTCTCTCGAGGATGATAATTTCGTTTTAACCATTGATGTTTGTGAAATGTTAAATTAGTCCTTTGTTAATGAATGTTTAGTCATTTTCTCTGTTAAAGTATGTCAATAATTGAGAAATTATGTGGGGTTTTTTTTTTTTTTCCTTTTGCCAATTATGTGGGTCTAGACTTTAAAAATTCAGTTGCACAAAAAAAAAGACTTTAAAAATTCAATTATTGCGTTTCCATTTATTATATATATGATATGAAGTTTTTATACATATCGTTAAAATTTTTTATCAAATATATAATAAAAAAAACTTTAAAATAATACTTAATATAAAATAGAGGAAATATAATATTAAGAAGACTTCTAAAATATAATTAAGGTTAAAGACTCTTTTTTTCAAAAAAAAAAAGAAGAAAATAATTCAGGTTAAAGGGTACTCAAAATTAAACTATTTTCAACGGAGTACCAAAATTTTGATAATCTAGAACACAACGGCGGATCCAGAAATTTCTTTTAGGGAGTTCATAAAATAAGAAAAGGTGTCAATGGAGATTTGAACCTTCGTTTTGGGGGTGTCATAATAGAAAATATTGCTATTTTGCTACTTATTCTTTAGTAAATCTTATACAATTTTGTTTATTTATTAGTTTAAGGAGTGTCATGTGATCCCTAAACGCTTAATGGATCCGCCTCTGCTAGAACAATGAGCTAAAAGTTACTGGGTTCAAACTTGAAAAATAATTACGAATTTGCTCATTTTTATAATTTTAATATTTTCCTTAATAGTTTGAGTTAATGAGTATAATTGTAAAGTTAGTGGATAGTGGTAATTGCCGGAAATACTGACCTTTACTAGATTTAAATCCTCAAAATAATTAAAGTTAAAAATTAACCCTGAAAAGAATTATGCATTCGCTCATTTAGTCATCCCATAGTTTTAATATTTTATTTGTTCAAAACTTTTAATATTTTTCATTTATAAAATTTAGATAATGAATATAATTACGAACTTAATGAATCGTGGTAATGACCAAAAAAATACGGCAGCGTACCACCGACTGCATCTAAGCAACGTGTCTTGAGAACGACTCACGAGACTTTGGACCGACATCATTCCCGTTAACAGCGTTTGCTTATTGCCGCGTGATCTGACGGCTATTATGTAGTGTCTCAGTTGCAGGTGCACGCTTCTGTCCTCACACCTGATTAGCCTCCACGTTTACGACTCTACTTGGCTCAAATTCGCTGATGCACAGTTGAGAATAACGACCATTGTAGACTAAAATATGTAAGCATTTATAACCCCCAAAAAAAAGTGTAAGCATTCCGATGCTCTATTGACATAACTTCTAAAAAGATATAATAGTCAAAGACGTGAAGACTAATTTTTCTACAACTCACTCTAACCAAACTTGGAACAGATGTACTTACTTTTACGGCATCTACTTTATGCTCTCTTTAGGTAGTGATCTTACGTGGCATCTACTGTGCTAAATGCATTTCTTTAGGTGTTCACAAATCACAAATCACAAATCACAAATCACAAATCAATAACGGAGTTTAATCTAAACGTCAAGGATATGATGACAATCAAAAGAGAATCACATTTAACAAAAAAAAAAAGGAGTACAAAGATCCTCGTTGATTATTCTGAATACAGAAATAAACTTAAGAAATGAAACATATAATCCAACCATAAGTCTCAACACAAACCAGAAGACGCATTTGAAGTAACCCAATAGAGTAAAGGCTTATGCAGCGGCAGTGATGTACTCGATTGCCTCCTTGCAGATACCTGTCATTGTTGCTTCAGGACCATACACCTTGAAATCAAAACAAACATGTAAAAAACAATAAGAATCGAGTAAGTTGAAATGTATTGAGTTTATTTATTGTGTGTATGTGCATATACCTCGATGGGGACACCGATTTCATCTCCAAGTGCTCTCATTTTTGCAAGTCCCTTTTGGTAGTTTGGTCCTCCTCTCCTCACATATATATGCATCCTTGCTGCTTTCAGCTTTGCTTCCTGTTCATAAACAAACAAACGAAAGAGTTGAAGCTAAAGATCATTTCAGCAAGTAACTTTGGTATTTAATTATACTCATTTCTCCCTCACCTTTTCCTTGAGAGCTCGAATAATGCCATTGAAGGTAGCAGCAACATCGGTGAAGTTAGCTATTCCACCTCCGATCACTAGTGCTCTGGTTTTTCCATCCGGATTCGCTGTAGCACACTGCATATTTGGCATATTCACAGTAGTTTATAGTCAGTCACAAGTGTCTTCAAGTTTGGTTGGTTTTATGTGGATGGAGGAAACAACAAAAAGCATCTTACATCGATGACGACTCTAGCGTACTGCAAAACCTCGTCTTCTTTGGGTGCTCCACTGTATTCAGCATAGTTTCCAAGCTCAGATGCGTACCCGAGATCTCCAACCTAGATATAACAATTTAGAAGACACCTTAGAGGCTAAATCTTGTAAGGAGAAACAATGCAGGAGATTCACAGTGTTTTTCTCATATAGACATACCGTATCAGCGTAGATGACACTCGCACCTCCTCCAGCTACCATAGTCCAAATCCTTCCCTTGGGATTCAGAACAGTGAACTTCAAAGATGCGCTTGTCTGCATATACAAAAGGTTCACAAGAGTCATACAGAAACTGCTGTTTCCACACACGCTAAGCTGGTAATAGTGATACCTTCTCATCTAGACCGTGGATGAAGCTCTCTGTGGGGCTCATCACTCTTCCAAATGGCATAGGGAACTCAATGTCGCCCCACCTACAAAACGTGAGAGGTTAAGCATATCGCTTAAATAAAGCAACAAGAGTCGTGACTAGGAACAGCTGAGAGCCAAACTTACTTCTTAAAGTTTTTGAAAGCAGCGGTGTCATCAAGCTCACCCCTCATATCCAGAGGATAAGGCCTTCCATCAACCAGTGCAAAAGGATTCATCTCCAAGAAAGTGAAATCAAGATCTAGTCCCCAAGAAGCAAAAAAAAGGCTTCAGTTTTCAACATTTGTTAATCTGCTTTTATTTGTGAGTACAACTAGTGACCTTTAACATACCTTGGAAAAGGGTGAAAATAACTTGAATAAAATCTTCAAGTTCCCCTTTGATCTGTACATGGAAAAATTATAAATCGAAATTGCAAGTCCAATTTTTTTACTTGTCATTGTTATTGAGCTTCAGTATATACCTCAAGAGGAAGGGTAGCAACAAGAGGTGCGCATATCTCAGGTGTCAAGGAAGAACCAGTGGGCACAGATATGGTCTTGACCTGTACAAAGCAGAGTCCCGACTCAAATTTTCAGCTTTTATGATGATAGTAAAACAGACACAATAGGAATCAAAATGAATACCTTGTCCCAGTTCTCCTCGATGTCAATCCCTCCGCACTCAGAAAAGCTGATGCTGCAGCCAAGTCTATCAGAGACAATGTTGAGATAAAACTCCTCATTGTGTGGGACAAAAGGTTCAACAATGAATGTTGTGATGGGTCCTTTGCATCCACTCATCTCCACCTGTTGATGTAAGATAAGACAAATCTAAGTACAGATCTCAGATCATTTTTAGCTTTAAAAGCCTCAACAAGTTAATAATAATACCTCTTTGCCCAAGCGGTCTTTGACAAAGGTCGCGACTTCAGCGAAGTCTAGTTTCAAGGCAACCAAACCACTCTTGCCACGCTTACCAAACAACATGTCGGGTTTGACGACAAGCTTCTCGGAAGAGAGCCAAGGCTCCTTCTCGACTAGCTCATTAAGATCAGTCTCTTGGTTAATCTACACAAACGTTAATGTGTTTTTAAGAAAAAAATGATTTCATGACGGAGAAACCAATGCACTTTTTTTTTTTTTTTAAATGGGATCTTTTTTTTTTATACCTGAACGGATCTGATAGGGAGTTCTTTACCGGAAAGCCTTTTGAAATGTTCCTTCACCAGTCTCTTTGAGTCGTACTCTCTGATCTTCTTGCGTGCCATTTCTTCAGATCCATAAACATAGGAAACGAAATGTCAGTTAAATCTCACAGATCCAGCTCTCAGTGAAACACACACACACACAAGATCACTCTTTTCAGCTAATCGATCATTCGAGGAGATCAAACAGATTAAGACTTCAGGGAAATGTCAAAAACACCATAATCGATCACAATGGCACACGAGAGAGAGAAAGAGATGGTAACAACACAAATTACTCTACGCGATAGCTAGATTCAGAGGAGAGCATTCACAAATTGGATCAGAGTATGATGAAGAAGGAAGGAAGGAGAAGGAAGGAAGGAGAAGAAATCGATGAGAATGGCGGATCTTACCGTTGAGAGAGAGAGGTAGGCTTCTTCTTCGGTAGTTAGCGAACTAAATCGACACCTCTCTGAGGTCCCTATTTATATTTGAACATTATCTTCTTTTTTTCTTAGTAACTTAATTTAAAATTTATTAACCTGTCCAATTACAGCTTTGAAAGAAAAGGAAAAACATTTGCTACATCTAATTTCTGATGTTATATAATTATAGTTGTTTTGTAACTATAATTATAAAAAAAAAAGAATTATAATGTAGTTGTAGAGTCTTTGGAGTTACTCCTCCTCCATGATAAATAAAGCTGGTGAACGTGTTCCTCCTCCATTAAAGCTACCTAACTTGTAAGCCAACGTTTCATCTCCCAAACCAAACCATCTGCAGTTTCTAGTATTTTTTTCTATCCTATATTTTTAATGCGGAAAATTCCACTATAATTTATTAACTAGACTATTGATACTTCATTATATTCCTTACAAAACAATTTTATCCAAATCTTACCTTTAAAAAGTATAAAAAGTCAGATCCCATCAGGCTAAATTCCAAACAAATGTAGATCTCTGCAATATTGATTCTTAAGGAACCTCTTAACAAGAAAGAGGATTGTAACTTTGGCCACTTTCAACATAGCATTACTTTCACTTCATCTGTTGCCACCAGATTCTTTGCAATAGATATGCAACCATCCAAAAATACATAACCAAAAGTATACATACTCAAGCAAAATCAAAGATCAAGCCTCCGTATTCTAATCTCACTATCAGATTTCAAGATCAAGAAAGTAGAATCTGACACGAGTAAAAGATTGGATCCTTTATAAAGAAAGATTCATAACACATGCAGGCAAGTCCAAGCTCACTTTGACTATATATGAGCAGAACAAACATTGGAACCAATGAGAATAAGGAAAGTAAACATTTTACATTGTACGCATTTTCTTAACCGGAGAGGTGGGTAGAGTTTCAAAGGGAGATCCAGACCGGGACTTCTTAACCGGACGCAGACCAGAGCCAGAAACAGTTTGCTTAACACTAAGCATGTCTCTATACGTATCTTCATTACTATGCTCAGTTTCCAGTTCATGCCATTTCTCCCACACCACTTGACTGTCCTCAAACTGCGACGCATACCTGTAGATTCCACGAGCTCGATCTATCTCTCCAACGCTTCTCTCCATCTCTGCAAACATGATGCACATCATCGTCACATCATCCTCTGAAACCCCTGATGATTCCACCGCTTCCTTGAATATCTCCCTTGTTTCTTTAACACCAAACAACTCAGCTGCACGAACTATGTACATCTCGTACATTTCAAGCTTCTTCTCGTCCGCAACTTTCCTCATCGCTTCTTTGTAAATCTCCATCGCTCTCTTCGTTTCATCAGATAATACAACATTATCAAACAACTCTCTTGCCCGCTCCACCTTTGTCTTCCCATATATCTCAACAAACCTTGTGAGATACGTTACCCATATGTCTTTCACTTGAGGATACTTGAACATATTCACACCTCTTTCATACACCTTGAAGGCCTCTTCAAAGTAGTCATTCTCCTCAAGAAGCTTACCGTAGTTTAGTATGATCAATGGCGTGGCTATTCTCAACTCCAGGATCCTCTCGTAAGCATCTCTCGTTGCTTCCAATGTCCCTACACTTTTCTCCAAATCAACGTAGAAAGACCATAACCTCAAGGACTTATACAACTCCATGTGGACTTGTTCTGGTTCTATCCACGGTGCTTCTGGCCATGGTGCAGCTGTAGCACTCCTCATCATCTCTAAAGCTCCTTTGAAATTCTCGTGCCTAACCTCCATCTCAGCCCACTCACACCACACGCAGGCCATATGATCCACGTCCTTGTAGTTAACCTGTACTGCCTTTTCAAGAACCGCTCTTGCATCGACCAACTCGTTGTGGGATTCATATAGCTTGGCTAAAGCAACAAACAACGTGTGAGGAGACTCCCCAACTGCTTTCATTGGATCCACAGTGCTCACGGCTTCCGTGTAAGTCAGTATCTGCTTCTCTGCGTCTCCCTCAAACAACTTGACTCTATGATGCCATTGTTCAACGTTATGTGGGTTTTGCCTCAAGAGAACACTGTTTGCAAGAACCGGTCTTCGTTTCATCAGTTCCTCCTCCTCCTCATCATCATCTAACTCCATCCTTTTAGCAACATCAAATCTTGAATAAACATCAAATATAACATTGAAATCTCTCATTGTAACCACTTTCACCATCCCTTCCTCGTACACATCCCTCGCCTTCTCAACCATATCCTTTCTCATATAGTAATCAGCAAGAGAAGTCCAGAACACACTAACTTCATACATGAACTTACCAATGCCTTTCCTGATGATACCATCCACATCGAGTCCAGAAACCTCATCCGCATGGTGCACAAGAACATCAAGAAGATCCATCCACAAGCTGTATACACTCTTCCCTTTCCTAGACTGAAACTCACCACTCAACACAGTTGCAAGATTCTCTGCAGCCTCTTTCCAACGACCATACTTCAAAAGAATCTCAACAAAATCCTCAGCGTGAGAAACAGGATCGTACTCGAGACACCTTCAGTAAACACTAAGCTTAGTCTCTAAAGAAACACCTTTTTGACTCACAGACACAAGATACACTTCCCAGATCCTACCGTGCTGTGTCACGTGAAGAGCGGAGAAAGCACGATCGAAAGTTTCATGCGTCCTAGTGATCAGTTTCTGTGCGGTTAGGTTTTCAAGATACATGAGCCAGATCGTTGGCATTTGATGCATTGTCACGAGAGATCTTTCGAAAGCATCGTTGAGAGTCTCGTACTGTGGATAAGTAAAGTCTAAATCTTTGACGAGGTCGAGACGTTCACCTAGATATGCTTCCCAAAGCATGTAGCTATCGGGATGAGCTTTTAGGGCTCTCTCGTAGATCGCGAGACGTTCGTTGAAAGGGGAATGAGACTTGGAGATCAAGTAACTCCACCAACTTTGTAGGCAATTTGGGTTTCGCTTAACGAGTTTCTCGTGTATGAGATCTTCAGAGGAAGGGTACATCGTCCTGGCCATAGCAATTGTCAGCGAGAGGTATTTGAAATACTAAGATGTGAATTAACAGAAGAGGAAGAGATCAATGGCAATGTGTCTGTATATAGCAAAATCAATTTGCCTTTTTTCTGATGAATAAAGTATTTGGAAAATTTCCATCGTTTTTGTGTTTCTTGCGTTGAGGGTTATTAATAAAAAAAAATTAATGATCATTGCATTAATAAAAGTTTAGTGATAATTGATATCTTCAAATTTTTTCCTTAGTGTTATTGTTGTTGAATTATGTAATTGTGTGACAGGTTACATAAATCAAACTGTACCAAATTGATAAAATTGAAACTAAACTGAATTTCATAAATATCTTAATGAATCATATATACCTATAGTATGTTAAAACCAAAACCGAACTAAGAATAGGGTAGATAACCAAATTACCGAATACTTTATCCATTTTCTAATTATCCGGTATTTTCTTGGAAACTCTCGGATTATCCATGTTTACTTGTATTAATTAAAACTATTTAATAAATTGATACCGAACCGAAACCGAATTGGATTTTTGGATATTAATCAATTCCGAACTTTGTTACCTGACTCAAACTGAACCAAATTTCATATGCCTAGCTACAAGAAGAGAGCTACGAGGAAAGAAGAGCTACCAGCTAACAGGTAGGATAGATCATATATCTATAATAAAAAACTGCTAACTAAAAACCCAAAAAAAAAAAAAACGAATCCAAACAAAATGTACATGTCTGGAATTGGAAAAAAAGATATAAAAACAAAAAATAAATAAATTAAAAGTGCCTTTTACAACCCAAACAATCCCGTTCGTGCGTAATACTACCTGAACTATTGAATAGGGCGGAATACAACCCCAACTGCATATTTATTTAAATTTCCTACCCCAACTTTCATATGTAACCTCGTTTCCTCCCTTGACGAAAATCCCGTTAGTTACTGTTATCTCAAGCCGAGACGTGAGCCGTAGTGACTGAAATAGTAACCAAAATGACATAGTTTTTATCTCTCAACACAAAACGACGTAGTTTTGTAGTTGGGGTTAAAATTATATTTTACTTCTTCTTCTCCATCGTTATTATTCTTGCTTCTTCATTCTCTGGCCAAATCATGAGTCTTGAAGATTAAAGTGTCTAGAACTCAAGCGAGTGTGTGAATGTTGTAAGGGTCGTGGTAGATAGTATTGGGCATTTTCACAGCAAGCAAAGATGAGGTAATTTCGAATTATTTTTGTCATTCTGATAGTTAAGATTAAACTAAATAAATGTGACAATTTGGTTAGTTTTAACTGTCTTTCGATTTCTCTGTGTCTATTACTTGATAATGGAAGTCAAATATTGTTTAGTTCTGTGTGTTTTATGAAGAGAAGAGCTTGAAATATTAGTGCACATCAACTGTTCGATGAAATGTCACAGAGAGTAAAAAAGGCCTTTTAATGACAGTTTTGTTGCTTCTCTTTGCAGCATGTGGGAAATTGTGAAGTTCAGTGTGAAATGTGGAGGGTATTGAGTGAAGAATCATAGAGGCTATGTTGGTTATATTGGTGGTGAGGTGAGGACCATCAACTGTAAACCGGAGGAGTTATTTAACGCATTGGCAGAAGAGTTTGGAGAAAGATTAAATGTACAGCGTGTGTGGTATAAGCTCCCTAATGAAGAGCATAAGGATAGGAAGATAATGAGCAATGGTGATCCAATGTTTCTGAACATGTGTGAAGCGGGTAAATGGAGAGGAATGATTAATATATTTCTTGTGAACACAACAGAGCATTGTGAAGTTGAGGAGCAAGTGATGCCAAGTGAAGAAGAGATTAGAATTGAAAATAATGTGGCTAGTTTTGTTGATGAAGATGAGAATTTTGATCATCATAATACTCCTCCTAATTCTGATGATGAAGACAATGAGTCTTTTGTGAGATTCAGACCAGGAAGCGGTGAGCTGGAGCTAAGACAAGTGTTTGATACCATAGAAGAGTTCAAAGAGGCAGTATTGGAGTATGCACTAAAAGGTGGATGGAATATCAAGCTAAACAAATGGGGGGATATCAAATCATCAGCTGTTTGTGGGACTAAAGAAGACTGCCCATGGAGAATATATTGTTCTTATGAAGAACGAATAGGGAAGTGGATGGTGAAGACTTTTAGTGATAAGCATCGCTGTCAAAAAGATGGATACTGCAAGTTACTAAAATCGGCTGTGATTTGCAAGTTGTTCTTAAATGATATCAGAACTGATCCTGAACTAAAACCGAGGTTTATTCAAGATCAGATTGAGCAGAGGTATAACTTGATAGCAACCATAGACAAGTGCAAGAAGGGAAAGGCAAAAGCAATTGATATCATCAATCATGACCATGAAGAACAGTTTTCTAGGCTCAAAGATTACCGTTTGGCACTTCTTGAGTAAGTTTTTTTTTTTTGTGAATATAGGTTCTTCTTTAGTAAGTTTAACTAACAAGTGTTCTTTATTCATTGTAGGACAAACCCTGAATCAACCGTAATCCTTGACACAATTTTGAATGATGATGGAGCCGAAATATTTCACAGGTTTTATGTGTGTTTTGCAACCATCCGAACTTTGTGGTCAATGTGGTGTCGTCCTATATTTGGTGTAGATGGCTGCTTCATGAAGAGCACTCTAAAAGGACAGCTACTAGCTGCTGTGGGAAGAGATGCCAATAATGGTATGTACCCAATCGCATGGGCTGTGGTTGATGTGGAAGATGAGGACAATTGGACATGGTTCTTACAGAGGCTTAAGTTGGATTTTAATCTCCAAGATGGTCAAAATTATACGCTGATATCTGATCGACAAAAGGTTTGGACTGCTTATTCGTTTCAGTTATTTTAATCTTTTTTTTTTTGCATTTTGAGGCTTACAATTAAACTATTTTCAGGTTTGTTGAATGCTGTGGAAAGAATCTTGCCTAACGTTGAGCATAGAATGTGTGCTCGCCATATATATGGGAACTTGAAGAAGCTCTTCCCCCGTCAACATGAGATAAAAACCCTGTTTTGGCGAGTTGCTGAAAGCTGCACAGTGAGAGAATATGAAGCAAATCTGGAAGCTGTTAAGAGATATGATTTGCGGCTTTATGAAGCCATAATGGAGAAAAATCCAATGAACTGCAGCCTTGCCTTCTTCTCGCCAACATCTTCCTGCGTTGATGTCCACAACAATATCTCAGAGTCATTCAACAACGCCATTGATCCAGCAAGGTATATGCCAATGGTTGAGATGTTAGAAACTATTAGGAGAACTGCTATGGTGCGTATTGACATGAGGAAGAAGAAAGCAGCAGATCATATAGGCAGATTTCCTTCTAGAATAATGAAGATGATTGATAAGGAGCAAGAGAAGTTAAAGTTTTGTAAGATGATCCCAGGCGGTGATGGCAGATGTGAGGTTCGCGAAGGTAATGTTTCTCATAGTGTGAATATGAGATTGCGTACTTGTGCATGTCGGAGATGGGACATGAGTGGGATCCCTTGTCGCCATGCCTTACGTATCATCACCGAGAAGAAGCTGGACTATGAAGATTATATATCTTCTTTTTACCTCAATTCAAGGCAGCAACAAATTTACAGTGACTCTATACGCCCTGTCAATGGAATGTGCTTTTGGGACAGAACCGGTGCTTCAGTTTTACCACCTCCAAGTTTGGTTGAGAATACTGAGAACAACAGAGGAAGAAAGCCAAAGCCAAAGAGGAAAAAAGGAAGGAATGAGTCGCCAACAAGGAAGAAGGTCAGTAGGGATAAGAGAATAATGCATTGTGGCAGATGTGGAGTTGCTGGACACAATGCAACCAAGTGTCCCAACATTGGTGTTCCGATCAAACATAAATATGGAAGGAAGAAAGCTTCGACGGGAAGAGTAGAGGAACATGACCCTATTAGTGAAGACTTCGGAGAGGGCCCAAGTCAACAAACCCAAGACTAATATCAGGTTCTAGTAGAAGCTTAGGTTGGTTTTTGGTGGAGCTTCTTTTGGTTTATAGTTGAGCTTTGATTGAGCTTCTCAGTCGGTTTTTGGTGGAGCTTTGTTGGAGTTTCTTTCGGCTTTTGGTGGTACTTTTCAGTCAGTTTTTTGTCTTTGTTTTTTCTTAATGAATGTCTGTTTGAGTTAGTTGTGGAGTTTGTAAACTATTTTCCAAATATTATTTACTTATGTTTCCAAAAGAATGTTGAACAAATGTATATTGAATTTCAAGTTATGTTCTTAGTAGGATCATTTTTGTAGACATGAACTTACAAGAACTCACATTACCATAAAAACAAGAACATACATCAGTCTTAACTTCAACTACAAGAACATACATAAGTCTACAACATATAATAGTACGTAAATTAGCTACAATAACATACATTAGCTTAAACTAAATACCATTGCGACAACAAGCATAACTAAACTCAAAATATAAACTTCAAGAAGACCACAATGAACATAGCAACAACAACAATGTTCTTCAAGCTGCGCAGTTGCATCTTACAGTCTCCAATTTCTTTTTCAACCACAGTCTCACATACACGAGTTTCCAAAGCCAAATTCTCAAGCTCATTTTCGCAAGCGTTGAAACCCTTTTGCAAAGTGGCTGATGTTCCTTCAATATTTTCCACTTTCTCCATCAAGTCTTCAATCTCTTCCAGCATTGAGATATCAGTCCACTTAAAAGTATGATACCAATCCTGTAAAAAACGTTGAAGCTGAGTTATCTACTACTTTCATAATACATGTTCTTAATTTTTAATTTAACTTACCCCTTCTCTCCCAAAAGGGCAAGCATACAACAGCCTCTCCACTTCTACACCTCTTCGGGAAGCCTCTTACTCGATCACCCATTGAAAAGCTAAATCAAATTTCAAAAGAGTTCCAAGAAATTCAATTTCTATTGTTTCATACTGTCTAAAATAGTCTGAAGAAATAAGATGAGAGTGAAGACAAACCTTGAGAAACACAGATGCTTTCTTCGTTTTAGGATTATAGGACTTATGATTTGGCAAGAGAATGGAGAAACCAGAGTAATAACGATGGAGAAGAAGAAGTAAAACCTAATTTTAACCCCAAATACAAAACTACGTCGTTTTGTGTTGAGAGACAAAACTATGTCGTTTGGTTATTATTTAAGTTATTACGGCTCACGTCTCGGCTTGAGATAACAGTAGACTAACGGGATTTTCGTCAAGGAAGGAAACGAGGTCACATATGAAAGTTGGGGTAGGAAATTTAAATAAATATGCAGTTGGGGTTGTATTCCGCCCTATTCAATAGTTCAGGTAGTATTACGCACGAACGGGATTGTTTGGGTTGTAAAAGGCACTTTCCCCAAGAAAGAGGATTGTAACTTTGGCCACTTTCAACATAGCATTACTTTCACTTCATCTGTTGCCACCAGATTCTTTGCAATAGATATGCAACCATCCAAAAATACATAACCAAAAGTATACATACTCAAGCAAAATCAAAGATCAAGCCTCCGTATTCTAATCTCACTATCAGATTTCAAGATCAAGAAAGTAGAATCTGACACGAGTAAAAGATTGGATCCTTTATAAAGAAAGATTCATAACACATGCAGGCAAGTCCAAGCTCACTTTGACTATATATGAGCAGAACAAACATTGGAACCAATGAGAATAAGGAAAGTAAACATTTTACATTGTACGCATTTTCTTAACCGGAGAGGTGGGTAGAGTTTCAAAGGGAGATCCAGACCGGGACTTCTTAACCGGACGCAGACCAGAGCCAGAAACAGTTTGCTTAACACTAAGCATGTCTCTATACGTATCTTCATTACTATGCTCAGTTTCCAGTTCATGCCATTTCTCCCACACCACTTGACTGTCCTCAAACTGCGACGCATACCTGTAGATTCCACGAGCTCGATCTATCTCTCCAACGCTTCTCTCCATCTCTGCAAACATGATGCACATCATCGTCACATCATCCTCTGAAACCCCTGATGATTCCACCGCTTCCTTGAATATCTCCCTTGTTTCTTTAACACCAAACAACTCAGCTGCACGAACTATGTACATCTCGTACATTTCAAGCTTCTTCTCGTCCGCAACTTTCCTCATCGCTTCTTTGTAAATCTCCATCGCTCTCTTCGTTTCATCAGATAATACAACATTATCAAACAACTCTCTTGCCCGCTCCACCTTTGTCTTCCCATATATCTCAACAAACCTTGTGAGATACGTTACCCATATGTCTTTCACTTGAGGATACTTGAACATATTCACACCTCTTTCATACACCTTGAAGGCCTCTTCAAAGTAGTCATTCTCCTCAAGAAGCTTACCGTAGTTTAGTATGATCAATGGCGTGGCTATTCTCAACTCCAGGATCCTCTCGTAAGCATCTCTCGTTGCTTCCAATGTCCCTACACTTTTCTCCAAATCAACGTAGAAAGACCATAACCTCAAGGACTTATACAACTCCATGTGGACTTGTTCTGGTTCTATCCACGGTGCTTCTGGCCATGGTGCAGCTGTAGCACTCCTCATCATCTCTAAAGCTCCTTTGAAATTCTCGTGCCTAACCTCCATCTCAGCCCACTCACACCACACGCAGGCCATATGATCCACGTCCTTGTAGTTAACCTGTACTGCCTTTTCAAGAACCGCTCTTGCATCGACCAACTCGTTGTGGGATTCATATAGCTTGGCTAAAGCAACAAACAACGTGTGAGGAGACTCCCCAACTGCTTTCATTGGATCCACAGTGCTCACGGCTTCCGTGTAAGTCAGTATCTGCTTCTCTGCGTCTCCCTCAAACAACTTGACTCTATGATGCCATTGTTCAACGTTATGTGGGTTTTGCCTCAAGAGAACACTGTTTGCAAGAACCGGTCTTCGTTTCATCAGTTCCTCCTCCTCCTCATCATCATCTAACTCCATCCTTTTAGCAACATCAAATCTTGAATAAACATCAAATATAACATTGAAATCTCTCATTGTAACCACTTTCACCATCCCTTCCTCGTACACATCCCTCGCCTTCTCAACCATATCCTTTCTCATATAGTAATCAGCAAGAGAAGTCCAGAACACACTAACTTCATACATGAACTTACCAATGCCTTTCCTGATGATACCATCCACATCGAGTCCAGAAACCTCATCCGCATGGTGCACAAGAACATCAAGAAGATCCATCCACAAGCTGTATACACTCTTCCCTTTCCTAGACTGAAACTCACCACTCAACACAGTTGCAAGATTCTCTGCAGCCTCTTTCCAACGACCATACTTCAAAAGAATCTCAACAAAATCCTCAGCGTGAGAAACAGGATCGTACTCGAGACACCTTCAGTAAACACTAAGCTTAGTCTCTAAAGAAACACCTTTTTGACTCACAGACACAAGATACACTTCCCAGATCCTACCGTGCTGTGTCACGTGAAGAGCGGAGAAAGCACGATCGAAAGTTTCATGCGTCCTAGTGATCAGTTTCTGTGCGGTTAGGTTTTCAAGATACATGAGCCAGATCGTTGGCATTTGATGCATTGTCACGAGAGATCTTTCGAAAGCATCGTTGAGAGTCTCGTACTGTGGATAAGTAAAGTCTAAATCTTTGACGAGGTCGAGACGTTCACCTAGATATGCTTCCCAAAGCATGTAGCTATCGGGATGAGCTTTTAGGGCTCTCTCGTAGATCGCGAGACGTTCGTTGAAAGGGGAATGAGACTTGGAGATCAAGTAACTCCACCAACTTTGTAGGCAATTTGGGTTTCGCTTAACGAGTTTCTCGTGTATGAGATCTTCAGAGGAAGGGTACATCGTCCTGGCCATAGCAATTGTCAGCGAGAGGTATTTGAAATACTAAGATGTGAATTAACAGAAGAGGAAGAGATCAATGGCAATGTGTCTGTATATAGCAAAATCAATTTGCCTTTTTTCTGATGAATAAAGTATTTGGAAAATTTCCATCGTTTTTGTGTTTCTTGCGTTGAGGGTTATTAATAAAAAAAAATTAATGATCATTGCATTAATAAAAGTTTAGTGATAATTGATATCTTCAAATTTTTTCCTTAGTGTTATTGTTGTTGAATTATGTAATTGTGTGACAGGTTACATAAATCAAACTGTACCAAATTGATAAAATTGAAACTAAACTGAATTTCATAAATATCTTAATGAATCATATATACCTATAGTATGTTAAAACCAAAACCGAACTAAGAATAGGGTAGATAACCAAATTACCGAATACTTTATCCATTTTCTAATTATCCGGTATTTTCTTGGAAACTCTCGGATTATCCATGTTTACTTGTATTAATTAAAACTATTTAATAAATTGATACCGAACCGAAACCGAATTGGATTTTTGGATATTAATCAATTCCGAACTTTGTTACCTGACTCAAACTGAACCAAATTTCATATGCCTAGCTACAAGAAGAGAGCTACGAGGAAAGAAGAGCTACCAGCTAACAGGTAGGATAGATCATATATCTATAATAAAAAACTGCTAACTAAAAACCCAAAAAAAAAAAAAACGAATCCAAACAAAATGTACATGTCTGGAATTGGAAAAAAAGATATAAAAACAAAAAATAAATAAATTAAAAGTGCAAAAGTTTCATTTGGAAAAAAACAGAAAACAGATGCATTTTATAAGCTGTATATAAATATATATATATATATATGTGCCGAATATAAGAAATATTTCTTATGAGCCAATTTTCACAAAGGAATGAAACTGGAGCAAAATCCTGATCTCGTTTTTCAATTCTACTGTTCAACATAAGACTCAGCGAGAAGCAGACAAATCTGTTTGTCATACACATGTCATAATTAGTCGGTTCAAACCTAAATTAACCGAAACATATTACCAAATTGGTTCCACTAGAAATTTTATTTCAGATGTTTCGAAGTAAACAAAAACTATAAAATTAATTTTAGGGTTCTTCATATTAATAATAAGGAGAATATTTGATACAAACCACAAAAATGAACTAAACCGGAACAATGGCAGTAGAGAGGTAAACCAAAACAATCTCTTTTCAAGAGAGATCAGCGAGTACAAGTTCACACTTATCTTCCAGTATCTTCACAGCTTCAGTGAAAAGAACATCCGGAGGCAGTGATCCTGTGGACTCAATTTTAACTGACCAAACACAAATAGCAAACTCACTTAGGTTTTCTTTCGGACATATCATGAATTACAAAGTAAAATGAAGTTGTTTTCTTACATATAAAATGGTTCTTGACACTGCGTAGATCCACCAGGTCAACCAAGTCATGGTCCCTTATGCACTCCTTACACAATGTGCAATTGCGAGGCTGTGCTACCGTTGCCCTTTTCCTACCTGCCAGTTTTACCACAAGTCACTATGAAATCAAAACCATAAGAAGATTTTGAAGGAAAGTGTGGAAGGCTTTGAATTTTACCATTGCCCATGTCTTCAATGTCAAAAACATTCTGTGGGCAGACTTTTACGAGTCGTTCAGCTTTCTCATCCTCAACTTCTCCAAGTAGAACCACCTAAGATAATATCAAGAGAAGCATTACAAGAAAGATTAGGATAAGGCAAGACTGAAGAAGAATAGAGTTTGAGGTCTAAACAAACTTCTCACCTCAGGTAGCATTCGATACCAAGCTGTACCTACTGGGGACCATTTTGCATGTGTTTTACCGATGCCCTTAACCGCATGAGCTTCAAGCTCGATTTCCTACAAGGAGGAGATCAAATTAAGACAGGCAAGTGTTTGGTTCATCTCTCATCGCAAGTGAAGTAAGAAGAAGTGAATGCAAAGAACCAGTAGTACCTGACCAGGGCTGAGTTTTGCTATCAAGATATCGAGGTAGGTCGGGGTAATAGGGCTCTCAGCATATTCAGGGAGAGAATCTTGGCTACAGCTGAATGAAGTGTAAGTTTTTGGCTTTGAGTTTGAGTTTGAGGTTGAGGTTGAACCTCCTGTTTCTTTCAGAAACTCACTTCCATTTGGTAACCATTGCAACTCGTTCGTTAAAACTACATTCATATGAGCTGACATTAGAAACAAGGAACCCTCTGACGCTAACTTTATAAGAAGAGACATTATTTATTACCTTGAAGACGTGGTTGACCTTTGGGACATTTCACATGGAGTTTGAAAACAATGGTGTTCTTCTCATTTGGCTGATCGTTCTCTATAAAACATATATAAAAGAATAAGCTGACAAGGAAGAGAAAGTTTGCATATGAAGATGGATTGTATTCTTACCGGTTAAATACTCAAAGAGCCTTGGATCTGCGGCAATCGGAATGAGACCAATCCGGTGAGCAAGAACTTCGTCTACAATAAGCGACGTGTTGTATGCTATAAGCACTTTTTCAATCGCCATTGAAGGAACCTGTTGCAAATAAACACAACACTTTTAGACCAAAGACTCTAGTCATCAGAGGTTGTTGTTGTTGGGAGACAGTGGACAAACCTCAGCTATAAGGATCCTTCTGAAAGCATTGGCGAATGCAGCATCGATACCGATCATATCAAACTCCATGTCTGTCTCCGTGCAACTAATCACATCAACTTTGAAATCCTCATAGAAGTTTTCTAGCTTCACACTGTTGTCCACTCCCGAAGAGACATAGCCACCCGAGTAAATGGCATCTGCAGTCTACACAAATAACAAGGGCAGAACAAGATTAAAGACTACAACTTACAATCATCACACATATCATTTGTATGCTGACAATAAGATACCAAAGCCAAAGTGTAATCTTGTAAAACTCTAAGACCCAACTAAAAAAATCAGAGCTTTCCTCAATTAGTTGAGCTTATAAGAATACAGAAAACACAAGGGCAGAACAAGATTAAAGACTTCATCTTTCAGGCAATCATCACAGATATCATTTAGATTTTGACAAAAAGATAGCAAAGAGACAGTGTAATTTTGTGAAACTCTAAGACCCAACTCATAAAATTACAGCTTTCTTCAGTTAGATGAACTTATAAGCAACAATAAAGAGTATAAGGGACTATAGTACTGAGAGTAAGAACAGACAAGTTCATACATCAACTGAAGCGTCTTTTTTAGAGACGACACGGTTTTGCTTGAGTTTCCGATGCCGAGGAAGGCCGGCTGGGACGTCGGAGAGGTCGTCGATGCGGAAGTTCTTGGCGAATATCTTGTCTTCTTCAGTCACCATCCTTTCTCTGCAGGAAAGCTCGATTGTGAAAACGAAAACAACTAGGGTTTGTCTATTCTCCGTAGAAACCTTACAAAATAATGGTTTTAGAGGAGAAGCAAAGAAGCTTACTTGGGAACAATTCAGTTTGTTCTAAAAGGATGTTGCGAGAGAGAGAGAGAGAGGAGAGGTGGCGGCGACGAACAAACGGCGGTGAAGGGTTTGAAAAGTCGATGTCTTAACAATTTATTACAGAGAGATTTACAAAGGAGCCCTCGGCATAATAGTTTTCTTACAAATTGACCCTCATCCCGCAAAATTCCCAAGACAAACCTTTTCAATTTCAACCAATTAATAATGTACATCTTGTATTGCAACATGGGAACACATGACCGAGGAAACACATGACCGTAGAGTCATTTTTAGAAATAATATTGTCATGTAAATTTTTGATAAAATTCGTACACAAATATTATATTAATTTTTGTTTTCTCGATGTGGCAAAGCGATTCTAGAAATGTTTCTAAGGTTTTGGTGTAGGCTGCAATCCAAATTCTTCTTTCTGGTGGTGACATCAGATTTCATCACATGATAATGTCGGTGTAAGTTGGATCTCAGTGGTTCAAAACAACTGATGATGGATGGATGGATCACTAGATGCCTTTGTTGGGAAAAAAAAAATCTCATTGGTAAATTTCTCTCGATGGCTCTTCATATAGCATAATTTATGTAGTTGTGAATAGGAATTAGGATGTAGAAGATAAATTAGTCAAGATCAATGTGTACAGAGTAAATGTTGTTAGAATCATGTTCGAAATGAGATAGCTCAGTCTAGTCCCATGTCATTCGTTGTGAAATATTGAATATAACAGATTTTCATATATATGATTTTCAGTACTACTAGACTTAAAATAAAATTTTATGTTTATCGCTTTTTCGGGTCCAAATTTTTTTATCTCGTTATTATGATGTTACAAACTATGAGAAACATTACATAGATGATATTACAGCCGACAATTTTACTTGCCTTACGAGGATTCACGTATGACCGTATCACCTTGACCCGCTTTGTGAAATTCATTCCTCACAGTACTCTCTGCGCCATGCTGAAGATTTTTTATAACCATTTTTCCAATTTTCTGCATAATCCGTTTTCTTCGGAAATTGAAACCCAGACTTCTTGGCGTAAAAATTGCGTCGTCTGGGATTTAAACCCCAGACTTGAGTATAGAAACTTTTAAATCTCAATCACTAAGCTACAGTGCTTCCACCGAGTCTAAGATTTCTACTGAGGTATAAAGCATTGCCACACTTTTGCTTGGTCAAGCAGATGTCAACTTTGTTTCTGGCAAAACTCAAATTTAGATTTAACAAAATTATACGTCTTGTTTTAAATTCCTTTTTCTTAAC
>NC_027756.1:14241319-14242808 GCF_000695525.1 Brassica oleracea var. oleracea | reverse complement strand
TTCCGCTCCGATTTATGCCAAATCGGTTTAAAAAATCGGGTATCCGATTTTTTCCGCCTAGATCGCCTAAATGACCGCCTAGCCGCCTAATCTATTTTTTTAATTATTTTTATTTTTTATTTTTATTTATTTTTTATTTTTTTTTATTTTTAATAATATTTTTATTTATTTATTTGATCTAAAATTTTATAAATATCATTTATATTCATAATTTTGATGAAAATTACACTATATTAAGTTTATATATTCTATTTGTGTGTTTTATACAATCTTAAACATGAAAATGTATTAATGTTATACACAATTAAAGATTAACATGTTTTATAACATAGTAAACCATCTAAAAATTCCGCCCCGCATAATTTCCGATTAATCCCCGATTTTTTCTTTAGGCGCTAGGTCCAACCCGACCGTCCGACTAGCGCCTAGCGCATTCCCGAACAGGGCATAAAATTGGTAAAACAAATAAAAGAGACGAGGATGGTATTTACAAGGACTATATTACAAATTAAATGGTAGCTTACGAACATATAATTTGGACATATTAGCCAAAAACTAAGCTAAGACAAATGCACATACGCTTTTGATATTGACCTAAGTACGTCTACTTTCTAAATGATTATTTATAATCCCCTATATATTAAAAGAGAAACATTGCAACCTTTGAACCATGACACGTATCATCACGAGAATCAATTTCAAAATCTTTAAAAAAAAGTTGGTCAATCTAAACATATAATATACTTTTCATTAACCTAATCATATAATCTATATTATTAAAAGAGAAGTACCCATTTGAAAATGTTCTTGCTTCATTAATTAAACTCTTTATTTTTTAACTTGTCTTTTTCAGTTGCATTTATGAAATATCCTAAAACAAATAAAATTGCCTAATTTATTACTTGTATTTTCAGTTACATTAATGAAATATGCTTAAATGAATTTAAACTTCCTATTTTATTGTTTGTCATTTTCAGTTACCTTAATGAAATATCGTTAAATAAATTTGGAGATACTGTCATTTAATGAACCAAAAAAACTCATGAGTTATCTTTACGTGCATAGTTTTAATAATGGAAATTTTAAAAAATGTGCATCATTAAAATGTTACCTAAAACATACAACACTAATATATAACATGCATCAATAAAACTAGAATTTGACTCACACAATTGTACGGATATTATTTTCAGTTGATTAAATTTAAAAATAATTATTTATTCAAAAAATATTTAAGAATGGCTATGTTTTTAAAAATTATATAGTATTATTTGCTCATAACTCATTTGTCATTTACTAAATTGTAAGAAAGAAAATTTTAGCATAATATAACTCAGTTGTCATTAGTTAAATTTATGGTTTTTATTTATATTTTTTATTATTTAATTATAATATTTTCATTTTATATTTGAAAGATAAATGAATTTTCTTTCAAACAATATTTTTGTAAATGTATTTTTTTAAAAATAATCAATTTAAATTGTTATTA
>NC_027756.1:14209365-14241228 GCF_000695525.1 Brassica oleracea var. oleracea | reverse complement strand
AAAAATATTGAGTTGCATTTCAAATAAAAAGGTAAAGATATTAAAAATATTCTAATTAAAACATGTAAAATTTAATATAGTTTTAATGAAATGGTCAAAATAAAAAAATTACACATAAAAAAATCATGATTTTTGTTAACTGGACGAATCATTATTTATATGATATCGCACACAAAAGAAAATTTTTTGTTTTTACAATTATCTAATTAATTCTATATACTCATTTTTTTAATATTTTTATATGATATCACACATTCGTAAAAAAAATAGATAGTTTAAGATGCAAAGAAATATATTTACTTAATGAATATAATATGAACGAATATTACAAATACATCATTTAATAAAATAAATAATTAAAAACTGAAAATTCATATCTGCGCTAGCGCGCGGATCAGAGTCTAGTTGATTATTAATATAAAAGCATTCTTCATTATTTCCTTAAATAGAACATACGAAATTACCTAATCTGATAAAAATATATATGATAATTAGTGATTTTAAATAATAAAAATTTGATAATAATTTATACATTCTATCATTTTTGTTTTATATTAATATTATTAAAATAAATTAGACAATCAAATTAACCAAATAAAAAAAATCAATTTTTCCTATATATGTTATATTTTGAATTTTTAAAAACCAATATAAATTAATAAACTTTTAAAAAATCTCACTTTGAAATTTGTGATCAATGATTGAATTTTGGTTTATAACAAGATACAAATGTTCATAAATTTATACGAATAAGATGTCTTATTTAATAAATATTAGATTATATATATATATATATATTAGTATCGTTTAAATTAAATTATATATTATATAAAACTCTGTAACATTTCATAACTAACTCTAAAAAATAGAATACCTTAGTGAACATCAATGAGCCACTCATGCCCAATTACTACTACAGAAATTACAGTAACACGACCAAAGTGAATGTCTCATAGTCTTACAAATTAATCAAACAGACGATGCTTGCTTGAACAAAAGACTGTTATATTAGTGACACTCTGCTAAGAGAAGAAAGAGCTCTTCATCGGCAATGGCTCCCATCTCCATAGCTCTTTCCAATACACTTAATCCTCCACCATCTTCTACCGAAGGACGAGCACCTCTGCATTCTCCAAAGAAAGGGAAACAATCATGTCAAGCAAAATGTTGCTCACGAGGTAATGAAAAATAAAGATTTTTTTTTTGGGGATCATTAGTTACCTTCTCAGTAAAACCTTTGCAAATGCGTTGTTCCCTGATGCAATACAATGGTGTAACGGAGTTCTCCCATGATAATCTCTCATGTTTATATCAGCACCAAACTGCAACAACAGTTCAAGCAAAACCGGGTCACCGCTTTGACACGCCACATGCAACAGCGAACAACCCTGAAGACAGTTTCTTGAATCGTTCGAATCCTTGATTCTCTGACACGCGTTTGGATCGTGCCTCTTCATTACTTCATCTTGTGTATCAACATGGTGGTGATATGCATCAACGGAAGTAATATCATCGAACTTGGTATTGATGACATTCACATCCGCTGTCACAATGAGTCGGTAGATTTCTCGTATGTTCTTACTTTGAACAGCTTCCCATATTCTAGTTGAGGCAGTAAGGTTTGTTTCTCTTTCATCTTTGATAACTAGAGCTTTCTCCAAGTACTGGCTAGGCATAAAACATTATCATGTTTTTAGTATCATTAACCTTTCTCTATGAGCTAATAAGATGAGTCAATAAAACTGAATGTGATACCTTGGCTTGAATGTATTTCTCTTTTAGAGCAAAAGAATCTTTTGAAGATGGTTTTGTAATCAATTCAAGCTTGTTAGTTGATCCCTTTTCACTGCAAAAATCCACCAGCAGATATAATAGCAAAAATGTTCAGCAATGCTATGTTGGACACATTTGACTTCTTTATTGTGTTTTAGAGAATCATACCAGTCATGGTCAAAGTGAAGTAGCCCCTCCCACACTCCATTACAATATGCATTGCCTAAGTTTCGAAATAAGTCCAAGATTGTGGGTTCCCATACTTTCACATCCAAAGTGACTGATCTCACCTGCAAAGAATTTTACTGTGTCAAAATACTCAAAATGCTTAATAAGTTAATATAAAGTAAAACCATGACTTGTATAATGACAGCAGAGAACAACTATTGGACAAAATAGATTAATCCAAAAAAAAAAGCATGTGTCCAAAAGCTGTGACAACAACAATGTTTTTTTTTCACTTCATTAAGAATTATAAACAAGAAAAAGAAGCAAATACCTTGGATATATGAACACCAAGGTTCCTGTGAACACCAGAGCATTCAATGCACATCAACACTCCAAGATTCAATGATGCCCAATCAGGGTCAGGTGCATTGCATTCTGCACATGCATCGTTTCCAGGGATTCCTCTGAGTGTTGTAAAGACATCATCCCCCATATTTACTCTTTGATTATAATCTTGTTTTTGATCCAGGGAGAGTTCGTCACCAGCAGGACCAGAGCTAGCATAGTTAATTGGTGACTGCAGAAGATAATAAAATACCTATTAGCACACAATCTCAACACTCAAAAAAGAAGATAACACTCGTCTTGTGTAAACCTGTTGCAGGAAGTGAGAATTCAAACGTGTTGCTATAGCTGCTGTGATCTTATTCACCCAATCCATCCGATCAGCTCCATTTTCAGCCTAGTTATCATACAGAAATAAGCTGTGTTAGCCTCCCAATATTTCTCCTTCACGTCCTCCCTATATCTAACTAACAAGGGTACCTGTAATGTGTAAGTCATTTGAGGAGAAATGATTCTGAAACAAAGTCGAAGATCTGTGTCCTCTGCATCCAGTTTTATCAGTGAAGTGCGGAGATCGATCAAGTTGCAATCTAGGCTTCCTTGTGAAGCTGATCGAATGTGTCTTGAACGAAATCTCCTAAAGACGCCGCTCCTATGCTCACCTAAACCACTATAGTAGTGTTGAGATCCCTAAGAAGCGGAAAAATATGATTAGAAAGATTGAAACTGATAGAGAGAGACTTAAAATGAAGAAGACACAGGTGATTAAAGACTTGTTTAACAGACAAGACAGTAAAAGAGACTTTGGTACACATACAGCTGATTTGTTACCGGTGTTTCTGTAATAGTATAGGGATCCATGATTGTCAAGTACAAAGAACCTCCTTTTCCAATCAGCTCTAAGACTAGCTGATCGCTTTAATAAATAGCCTTGTTTGATCACCTGCATTAGTACAAAAGAGAAACTATGTAAGACTCATCAGCAAAGGATTCATCAAAAATCTTAATGTCTGCATAGTTTCATTGGAACAATTTTGTGAAAACTCCAGTTTGCACTTGATTACTACACGAGTGTTGGAGACACTTACTTCCTTGTCCGCTGTTGATATCGAAGTTGCTTCTACATTTTTATACGGGATAGTTCTGTAAACATGGTTTCCATCAACATTGGAGGGCTCAACTTGCTGGCTGTCTAAATCAGATTGAGTTCTGAATTCTTGAATACGTTTTTCAAACCGATCTTGTTCAATCTTAGACTGTTCTTTTGCTTGTTGAGCATCGGTCAATACCTGAAAGAAGAAAAGTAGCTTTTAGTGATCTCAAGTTTAAGCATTTTAGCTTAACTTTTATTGGGCATTACTGAAATGGGTTTGACATTTACATGATGAATATAAGGCTCCAATTGACTCAATAGGTCATATCCCTGAAGCACAAAGAGATCACATTAAGGAATACAAGATGGCAAAGATGTGTCCCTTAGTTAGTCACACTTGGCGACGTCTCAAAAATGCAAAATATGAAGAAACCTACAAGCTTAAAATATCTCAAATGGGAATCCATAATGGCACTTATAGATTCCAAGAACTGGTACTTCTTTTTTGCTTCAATAGTCATCAATGAATTTACCTGCATTCCTTAAACCAAAGGGAAAACCATTTAGACACAGTAAGATCAAACTAGTGGGTTCTGTTTGGAACATACTAGATTGAAACGACTCTTCTCAAATGCTGACTTGGAGTTCTCCAGATCCTGTAAAACCAGCGTTAGATTTTGCTTGAGTTTTACTCACTGGCCAAAATCAGAAAGAAAGAACATGTTCAATGTAAGAAATACAGTGCTAATACCTCTTCCAACTCAGCAACAATCTCTCCTCTAGTATTCTTCTTTAGCGAGACAAACTTTTCGCGTGCCTTCAAAATGGATAAGAAAAATTCAAAGCATAGCATCAGAGCAAGAATACCATGCACAACATTAGTATATTTAAAGTAGCTTAAGCATCAAGTACAATGCGTTTCAGTCTCTCATGTTTGAAAACTCTTGGTACTATGCAGATGTTGAAGTCTAACGATCATTGAATATATGGATTAATTGAAGAAAACATATACTCATTTTCTTTTAACTTTAAACCTAATAATTATTTTCTTTTAAACGACCATGCACTGGCCATTTCGATATTACGTTAGTTTAATGACAATCCAAGTTCATATAGTAGTGACACGCTTAACATATATTTTAAGAGATAAAAAGGTGTACCTCTCCATGTACAATAAGTAAGTGAAGTAATAGAGTATAATCAATTACCTGATCATAAGAATGGACAGCTTTGTCGAAACGACGCCGAGACTCCTGATAAGGTGGAAAACAGTAAATAAAGATCAATGCAGGGAAGGGCAAAAGTACTTTTCTTAAAAGTAATTTACGCCAAGAAAAGGAAGATATAGAAAGAATGACAGAACATTTTGAAATAGAACTTGTTAACAGGTGGATACAAAAGACCAAAAACTAATCTTCTATTTGTTGATTAGTCTCAAGCCTATAACATTTTTAAACTAGAAAATAATCAGAATTGCAGAGCCAAAAGAAAAAGCAACCTTTGCTTCTTGCAAATCGACAGTCATAAAGTTCGTCAGCCTCTCAAGCAATACGTGCTCCACCTACAACAGCACAACAGTTTCACAAATGCCAGAAGTGAAACTTATAGTTTGGATTTTCAAACTCACACTTCGTTTTAGATTATTAAGTTTTTGCATCTTTCCTCTTTCTAGACACAGGCATAGTTGATTATTTAACTCTTAAAACTATTTTACAAGATGTGAGAGTTACCTGTGAGCGAAGAAACTCTTTATAAGAGGAGAGCTCTCGAAGTGTATTTACAAATTTAGATATTACTGGACCTGATGGTGTGCCACCCAAAAGTACAACAAATAAATAGATCAGAAGCAATAACTTCCAGATTTTATTGGAACTCTTCCATGTTTAACCAATCATAAACTTAGAGCTCATATATTTATCTGGAAAGTGAAATTATATTAAAAAGATATTACAGGAAGGGAGATTTTATCAGCCAATAGAAAGATATGAAACTCCATAAAAGCTGTGTTTCTTAAGTTTCCATTCAACATTTCTAACATACCCCAGTTTTTTTTTTTCCAATTCTTTCCACTACCTAGTGTGCTAAAATGACTCAGCTTTTCAAAATCTCAGCAAATAAATGAATGAGAAACCCAAAAGCAGAAGCCCCTAAAGGAATGCATTAATAGTTGTTTTTACTATTCAAACTAGTTTTATAGCTGGGGAGCTAAAGGAATGCATCATAGTTTTTTTTTCTAACTAACCAAAGAGACCACAATCTCCTTGGCGGAGACTGCAATAGCACCTAAACTAAGTGATCATCTTAATTAGAGAGTGGGCTAAATAAAATGAAAATGAATCCACAACCTCCAATAGAAACACTGACAGGATCATCATGTCCAGCACCAAACTCTTCCAGAGAATCTGCAAAGGCACTGACTCCAGTAGATGCCTCTCCCAAAACTCCCCTGAAACAACAAAAAAAAATACAATGCCGATTCCTATCAAGTTATCGTAACTCTCCCTAGGCTAATCAACAAAAAAAAAGGTAGAATTGTAACAAAATGAGGTGTACATATCAAACTTTAGCAAAGAGTAAATGAAAAGAAAAAAAAGACTTCTGAAGATAAGGAGACAGACAATGAAGTTAGAAAGTCTCAGTCTTTAATACGACAAATCTTATAACAGAGAAAGATGATTAAGACATTACGACAAAAAAACGGAAAACAACCAAAAAAGGTAGGTACAATTACACGTACATGAACTTCTTAACACCTTTGTATAGCTTCTGACAACGATCTTTAAGCTCATCAGTTGTTCCTTCTAACGAGAACACCTGATCCAATTAAACCAAAATGAACAAGTAAAAATCAATCAAATCCCAAAAGTTTATTGGAACCATGATGGGGGAAAAAGAAGTGTTACCTGTTTTTGAAACATTGGTGAATCCTCAAGGTTGATAAAGGCCGCCATTGTTGCGGCTTAAGAAAAAATAATCTGAAGAAGCTTTAGACTAAAAGCGTACGAATTGAGTTAAGAGAAGACAAGACAAGTAAACCCAAGAATGCTGTCTTTTGCTTTCTTCTTCGTTTCGAAATGGATCTCGCTAGATCCAAAGGAAGGCGTTTTTGAGCTGTTTGATGATGTTTTTGATTTGCTTTGAGAAGAGCCAGATAAAGAAAAAAAAACTGGGAATTAATTTTCTTACGAAGACATCCTTTCATTTTATTATTCGTTACAGACTTGGAGGGAAATAATGTCAGGTGACAAAATCATCCTTATCTCACATAAAAATCTGAGAATTATTTTCCTTACAAAAACACCCCTCTTGTTTTTTCAAACCTTGGTTTTCGCAAGCGACATAATCAATGTTCAAGAAATATCTAAATAGTGGGGTTGATTGGTAGTTGCTCTAGCTGATGTTCACGGCCCTTTTTATTTTTAAAGCACTAAATTCAGAGGAATCAACCTTTAATTTTTTTTTTTGAAACTACAGCTCTTGAAATAACCTACAACTGTACAAGTGTTCTGCAGAGCCAAATATCCAAAGCAATTTTTTAGTGCTTTCCATAAAATTCTACAACAATAAAATCTAAAGTCACAGTAAAAAGTCTACAGATTTTTTTCTACAGCAAAATTTTTAAAGCTACAGCTCTTACCAATCAGACTCAGTAATTATCCCTTATATATTATCCCTTATATAGGGGATGATTAGTAAGTGCTGTAACTTTATATTTTTTGCTGTAAAATTTAATATTTATTTGATGTAGCTTTTTTTGCCGTAGATTTCTAAAGCACTAATTTTTTTCTCTGGAAATAAAGCTCTCTACAGCTATATTTTGATTTTGCGGAGATTTTTTTTGCTGTGGGTTTTTTAAGGAAAGCAAAGCTCGATTGGTTGACATATATAGCTGTAGACTAAATTTTGGTTGTCCAGAGCATCTACAGCCCCAACCAATCATCCCCATAATAAAGAAAAGACATCGTAATAAATGCATTCACACTGTAATAGACACGTGGCAACCTCACAATGATTTGATAATAAATATGCTAACGCGTTCACACTATATATTTCGTATTTTTTAATATAAAACTGACATGCATGGTTCCAATAAAATTTTGGATTTTTCGGTTCGAATCAAAACAAATAACGAATCAAAAGCTAATATATATATATATATATATATTATTTTTATTGTTTACGGATAAAGTTGGACAAAATATTTATAAATTTTGATTTGATTTGTTATCCGTTTTGATTTGAACAAAAAAATATGGATATCCGTAACTCTACGAAGCAAATCAAATACTAAAATACAATATAAAAAAAAGCAAATCACAAATAGCTATATTTTTAGGAACGAATATCTAATTCGATCTGTTATATGCATATATACATATATGTACAGAATTATATATATATATTATATATATTATAGTTTATATAAGTTTTACAATATTTTTATGAAATAAATTTATTATATTAGTTATTAAAATTTTAAAAGTTAAATAATATTTTATTTTTGTAATAAAATGTTATTATTACAATTTTCAATTATTTTAAAATTGTATTTTATCTACGGATCAAATCGGATATTCTGTAAAATTCTAAATCATTTTGGATATCAGAGTCACCGACTATCCAGGTGGCTAAAGATTGAATCGACGTGAATGCCTCCAAATACTCGGATATTCGATATGTGCCCACCTCTATTTACGGATACAATTTATTTTTCTTTATATGAAAAAAATTCACTTACGTCAAGGCCTTTTTAATTTTTAATTAAGTTTAATTTTATCTTTCATGTATTATTTTGAAAAAAAATGTCATTTAATATTAATTAACAATATCTCTATATATTTGTCAACTATTTTTATATACTTTTACATACACATACATGTTGAAATATCTATTTTTTTCATAATGTGAGCACCTTGTGACTAAGTATTTATCACAACTGAAGTATCTATTTTTTTTTTTAAGTTGAAATATTTTTTTCTTAATGCTTCTTTCACTACTGACTAAATTGTAGTGAAATGATTTGTCTTAATAATTTTTTTTTCTAGAACTATTATACATTTACAAACTATGATATGAAACCATTGGTTCGACATGTCGACTATCTAAAATTCATAACATGAAAAGAAACAAATAATAGTAATTTTTGGTTTTTACCGAAAAAACTAAAAAATCAAACATTCTAACTGAATAAACCAAAATAAATATTAATTTAAAATAATAGTTATATTTTAGGAGATTAAAAACCAAAAAATAACTTAAAACCGAACCGATATCCAGATTAAACAGATTTAATGTGTTTTTATTAAAAATAACGAAACTAATAATCACCTTCCGCGCAAGGCGCGGATTATTACCTAATGCATTTTGTATAACACTAAAGCCTATGCGTATTATTTTTTTTTTGGAAAGTACCGTAGTCTAATAATTAAGATTTAAAATTTTTAACACCCAGGTCTAGATTCGAATTCCAGACAATAAAATTTGTTGCAATTATATGAAGTAAAACTTATTGGTGATTTATCCAGTGTTAAAAGAAATTTATATTTATACCATATATTTTATTTTGAGGTTTAATTATAAAATTATTTTGATGAATTATAAAAAGTGTCATATCTCTCAGAAATAACCTAAAATTGTTTCTATGACCAAAAGAACACAAAAGTAAGAAAACAATTAAAATATGTTTCATTAACGAAGTAAAATACATTTATACCTCTAATATATATATAAATAAATATATATTAAAAATAAAATCAATTTTTTATTTTCAAAAAAAAATTGAAATCTTTTTCCGAAATTTTTTGCTGTCGACTTTTTGAATTATTATTTTTTTAAATTCTTTCTGAAAATATTTTTAAAATTATTATTTCAAATTTTATAACCTAAATCTTAAATTCTAAACCATGGTCAAACCTACTCCTCACCCTTTTCTAAATATAAACCTTAAATCTAAATTAGTTAACCTAAGGGTATAAATATTTTTATCTATATAAAAAACCACTTTGGGTTATTTTGACTTTTGAAAGCTATTTTGTGATTAATTTTTTTTATTGCTATCATAGGATAATTCGTATAAAATTTAGACGTTTTAAAATAAAAAATAAATAATGTTAGGTAGATTAATCAAATTTAGACATTTAAAAATTAAAATTAAAAAATTTGCGAATTTACACTAATACTATTAATTGATTTGACAGATTTAGACCAATTTTGATCGATTTAAACGGCTAATTATCATTTTGGCAATTACCAGTTTGCCCCTTAAATTTTTGGATTTGACGTGATCGTGATTTATTTTACATTTTAGTTTTTATGTTAAAAATGTTTCATCTTTGTTTTTCTTTTTTTATTTTGTAAAAAAAGGTTATGTTTCATCGTTGTTGAGCTTCGATTTCATGTAACACAACCTTAATTTCATCACTCATCTTGTCACTTACTAAAATTTCCCTAACTTGCTTTCTCTTGAAAACAACCTGACCTAATTTTCTCTCCTCTCCTTCTCCAAAACAACATTTTCCTACATTCTCCTTCTCCAATTGGTGATATGTATATTGACTCATCTATCTTATATATTAAAACGTATTCAACACTCGCCATGCCAGAGCTTTGGAACAGATTGCAAGGAGCTGATAGCAATGATAAAGGAACCCCAAGAGTGGCCAAGTTTCACGACAGAATTGGAGAAGATAGAGACGCTGCAGATTTGCTTCCCGGACTTCAAAATCACCCATGTGCCACGAGTGCGCAACCAGTTTTCTGATTTTTTGGCTAAAACTGCTAGGACCTTTCGTAAAGAGTTACTTTTCATTGGTTGTTCTATTCCGGTCTAGTTACCCAGACCACCTCAAGCTTGAGTAATAGAATAGCCGTTCGACGTCAAAAAAAAAATAAAATAAATAAAAATAAAAAATATTAAGAAGGATCACTTCCAATTTTCGATGTAGGACATTTGTCCCTAATACGTCTCCTCAAGATGATGGTTCTTTAAGTGTCAATCTCGAAATTTTCGGGCAAAGATCAATTGGCCAACTTTGGGCGAGATCGATGTGGATCGAGTTTGACTGCGTAGATCGGGTTCTGATACCATGTTAAGTTAGATGAGTTTTCAACCTAAAACAATTGGTGATAAGTGGATTGGCTCATCTATTTTATATATTAAGAAGGATCATTTCCAATTTCCTATGGTGAAAGAGGGTGCACATGTACCCATAATGTTTTTTGAAAAACTAGTGTATTTCTTCACAAATGTTTATATGTGTCCACTAAAATTTGTGATTTTACACACTTGTGCATCCATTAATAATCACTTCTGGATTCACTCCTGCTCTGAATGAGTGTCTGTTCTGGATGCATGAACGTGTATGACTCTTCGCTCCTTGCCTCGGTTCTGTAGAAGAGAATGGTTGGTATCCTCTATGGATTATAACGGACTGACTCCCCTAGTTTTGTTGGTTGTTTCTTCTTTCGTCAATAGAGTGGACGAGAGTTATTAGACTGAGCACGATCGAGGATTTTTCTCTTCTCTAGTTTATTCTCTAGTTTCTTTAGTCATTGCGATTGATCTGGTTAATCTCTCGAGTTCTCTGTTTGGTGTTTATGCCTCAGTTTTGTGTTTATCGGTTTTATATTCCATCACTGAACCCCATCATGTATCCTTGCTAGTTTGGTATAGTGAAGAAAGTTCAGTGTTAGAAAATGGTTCCACTCATCCGTCTTCTATTTTGAGACGGAACTATTTTCAAAGACATTTTAAATAGTAAAATTTTAGAAGAATATAGAGACCACATTAATTTTTCCTTTTAAAATATATTTGAACCCATAGTCTTGCATGCATCATCATCAAACGTCAGAGAAGGTTGTAATCACTGACTAGATTTTGATTTGCGCTTCGAAAACACATGTTTCGTTTCATTATAAACAAAGTTTGATATGAATTAATATTTTATGATTTTTATATTATTATGTTATAAAGTTGTATTATATCGAATAAGAAAATTTGTTAAAAATTATATAATTTATGAATTAGTTTATGTGAGATTTTGTATTTACACTCTTATGTAACTTTCTCTTAGGCATAGGCATTTTTCTCGAATCCAAAAACCTGAACCGAAACCAACACGAAAATACATGTTCGGGTTCGAAATCGAGTAAACTATATATTGGCTTTTGTTTTTGGACCCGCAGGTCTCTATTCGAGTCGATACCCAAAATACTTGAATATTTTGTGTATATTATGTATATTTGGGTATTTCATATTGTTTTTGAATATTATAGAAATTTTTAAGTTTTAGATTCGGATTTTCGGTTATAGTTTCGGGTTTGGGTAAAATTTAAAAATTACATTTTGGGTATTCGAATAAAACTTTGGATATTTTTGGTTCTTCAGATAAAAATTTGGCTTTTGGGTATTTGAATATTTTCAGGTATTTGTTTAGATTTTTGTGTTTTGGCTTTTTCAGGATTTCATGTACTTAGTCTTTTCTGGTCCTAAATATCTGAGAACTGATCTAAACCTATTTTGTACCAAAATTACATATATTATACAGATATTTGAATTATATACTCGAACCGAACCGGATCCAAACGAACAGACACAAACCCGATATAGACCTACATTATTGCATAACAGCCATAATGTTAAGTGATAAAATATTTTAGAGAAGATGTGTATCACATGAAATATTTTTATAAAATCTAATTTATTGTTATATTTAAATATTATTTTATTTTTATTAGTGTCAATCTATTATAAAATTTATCTATTTTCTTTTAATTTAGATTCAAAGTTAATTTTATAATTAATATTTATTTATTTATTTGTAACCAAAATCCTAGTTTGATATAAAACTATTCAAACAATTTTGGGAAGAAGCTATGGTTTTCGTTGGTTGAATTTTTAATTTTAAGATTTGAAAACTATTTTTTTTTTGTAACTCGATTTGAAGACTATGTTCTAGGTTGTTTATTGATGTTTATTAATGACGTAGGTCGAAGAAGAAATACCAGGGCTTTGAATGGTGACCAAAGAACGAAAGAGAACACTGAATTCTTTAACATTTCAAAAAAAAATTACCATTCACAAAGAATAGTTTTTCCTTCTTGTTCCTCTCCATTCTTTTTTTTGTAGAGAAATATAGAACAAAAGCATTCCTTGTTAAATTTGCTAAGGAACAAGCATTTTTTTTCATTCCTGCAATTTTATTCCTATATGTTCTTTTCCTATTCGTTCCTCGTATTTTTGAAAAGGTCACCAGTCGGAGCCCAGAAGTTATAGAGCTTGGCTGGGAATAGAAGTCATTGCTATCATATATAGAAATGGTATTTATTTGAAGTGTAATACTATTAAATGTATATGATCGGTTTTATTTGAGGGAAAATTAAGTGTACACCACTTTCATGCTACCACTTTTTATTTTTACCACCACTAAAGGGAAATTTTCAAAAATACATTCTTCATTAAGAGGCAAAAAACTCTTATGCCCATATTCTTTATATATATAATAAATAAATATTTAAATAAATAAAAATCTAAGAAAATAAAAAATAATTTTTTTAATTTTTTTCTGAATTATACTATTTCGAAATTCAAACTTTAAACCCTAAAACTCAACTCTAAACCCTAAACCATCAATCCTAAACCTTATTTTTTTTCGAAATACGAACCCTAAACCCTAAACCATCATTCCTAAACCCTATTTTTTTTTGAAATAAACCCAAAACCCTGAAACATCAACTCTAAACCCTAAACCCTGAAAAATCAACTCTAAACCCTAAACACTAAACCTTCAACTTTAAACCCTAAAACATCAACTCTAAACCCTAAACCCTAAACTTCAACTATAAACCCTAAACCATCAACACTGAACCCTAAACTTCAACTCTAAACCCTAAACCATTAACACTGAACCCTAAACTATCAACACTAAACCCTAAACCCTAAAAAGTAAACTCTAAACCCTAAACCCTAAACTTCAACTATAAACCCTAAACCATCAACACTGAACCCTAAACTTCAACTCTAAACCCTAAACCCTTAATCCTAAACCCTAAACCCTAAAACCCTAGAGTTGATGTTTTAGGGTTTAGATCTGAAGATTTAGGGTTTTGGGTTTACGTTTAGAGTTTAGAGTTGATGTTTTAGGGTTTATATTTGAAGGTTTAGGGTTTTAAGGTTTAGGGTTTTGGGTTTACGTTTAGAGTTTAGAGTTGATGTTTTAGGGTTTATATTTGAAGGTTTAGGGTTTTAAGGTTTAGGGTTTTGGGTTTACGTTTAGGGTTTAGAGTTGATGTTTTAGGGTTTAGATTTGAAGTTTTAGGGGGTTTAGAGTTGATGTTTCGGAGTTTAGGGTTTAGAGTTCATGTTTCATGGTTTAAGGTTTAGAGTTGATGATTTAGGGTTTAAAGTTGATGCTTTATATTTAGATTTAGGGTTTAGGATTTACTTTTAGGGTTTAGAGTTGATGTTTTAGGGTTTAGATTTGAAGTTTTAGGGCTTAGGGCTTAGAGTTGATGTTTTAAATTTAGATTAGTTAACCATATGTTTTTTTTGTCAAAGTTAATTAAAAGGTTATAAATGTCTTTTACTCTTCATTAAAGATGAGGGTAAAAGTGGTTAGTGTAAATATGAAAAAGTGGTACTTTGAAAATAGTATTTTTTGCAATTTCCCTTTATTTGATGTGATATTATACTATTAGATGTATATGAATTTCATGGAAACATAAGTGATTGCTACCATCATCAATATACTTAAAAAATGTATTTATTTAATGTGTTATACTATTAAATGCATATGAATCGTTAATAGCTTTAATACTACCGTATAGTTAAAGCTTTAATACTACCGTATAGTTAGAGATAATTAGGGAAATATTACGTAAGACCAAAAATATTATTAGTTAATGAAATGGTTCAGTAATTTTTCTTAGTTAGATTTTTAAAGAATCTTTCACTTTTAATATTATAGATCTCCTCGAAAGGGCCGAAAGTCTTGATGAAATGAAAAAAATAAAGAAATTCAAAGAAACCTTGCTCCTCCGAAGTTTCATCTTTCTCATTACGCGTTGGCGTTATTAGACACCGTAACGGGATGGAATGTTATGGCAATGTTAATATATAAATAAATAATCTTACGAAGTCAGCCAACATATTAAATTGTGGAACTATCCCCACTTGTAAGATAATTCATGTTATAAATCTAGTACGAAGATAATCCTTTCATGAGTTTACATCTAATTGTGGAACTATCCCCATGACACATCCTTCTTCATATTACTCAACCTCTTGGAGATACGACGTCTTCCCTAGCTTCAGAGGAGAAGACGTCCGTAAAAACTTTCTCAGTCACTTGCACAAAGAATTTGAAAACAAGGGAATATTGACTTTCAGAGATGACGAGATCGAAAGAAACCATAGCATCGGTTCTGAGCTGGTAGAAGCCATAAGAGAATCTAAGATCTCTGTGGTTTTGTTCTCGGAGAACTATGCTTCTTCAAATTGGTGCTGGACGAGCTGGTTGAGATCTTGAAGTGCAAGGAAGAACAAGGACTCAAAGTGATGCCGATCTTTTATAAAGTGGATCCATCTGAAGTAAGAAAACAAACCGGAAAGTTCGGAATGGGTTTCTTGAAAACCTGTCACGGAAAGACGGAGGAGCAAAAACATAGTTGGAGGCAGGCGTTGACCGATGCTGCCAGTATTGTTGGCGGCCATCCTCAAGATTGGTGAGTTTTTCTTCTTCTTCTTTTTTTTTCAATATTGGTTATACAAATTCTTAGTGGCTAATTACTGGAGGTAATCATAATTTAGATGAAGAACAAGTCGCATTGTTTATTGATATGATAAACCACTTACTGGATCTGTTGACTATTTTTCTATAACGATTCTGAAAGTGATAGGAAAGAATATATATATATATATATGAGAAATGTATAGGAAATTTCTAGATTTAATATCAAATTGTAAGACTTATATAACCACTGAAGCTATGATTTCTGATTTCTCCACTCCCACCATTGTAATTTGTAAGCAAGCTAACTAAAACCAATAAGTAAAGGCTTTATAAGTTTACAAAATGTTGCAAGGGAAATTGCAGAAAGTGACATGAAAAAAATCAGCAAGAGCAGCAAAATTAGCATAATCGCATAGATAGAATATTGAAATTGATATATTTATAAAATTATTTTAAAAAATCAGTTTTTAAATGTTAATTAAGCTCACGATCGATCAGTTTTTAGATAGCATAGATAGTTATCTTTAATGAATTAAAATATTATCACTAGTTATTATTTTTAGTTTTCATTAATTAAAACTTTTCAGTCTAGATACTTTTTGAAAATATGAAAATAGAATATATCTCAAAAATAAAAATAATTATCTGAAATTTTTACCATATTACTTAAGAATTTCGTTTTATTCACACACATGTAAACTTTTACAAGTCAAATTATATAAGTACTATTAATTAACAAAATTAATTCAAAGATCTATTGAAACTTAACGTTATTTTGATGTTTGATTTCTCATAATTTAACTCATTAACTACAATAAGAATATTACGAAGATCCATTGGCTTTTTAAAGTTGCTAAGTTAAATTTGATGGATTTTCTAATATCCAAAACTATACAAAAACTTAACAAATTCTATAAAAATACATCCAGATATTTATGATTTTGGCGCTGCAACTCGACCTTATAGCAAATTTCTTACACCAATTCATAGATACCCTAATTAAATGGTATGATTTTTTTAATTATTGGCAGGGACAATGAAGCAGACATGATCACAACAATTGCCAAGGATGTATTAGATAAATTAAATGCGACACCATCAAGAGATTTCGATGATTTAGTTGGAATTGAATCTCACATTGCTAGAATGAAGACTTTGCTATGCCTTGATTCTCAAGAAGTGAGGTTAGTAGGGATATGGGGTCCTGCAGGCATTGGTAAAACCACTATAGCTAGAGCTTTATATAGCCAATTTCATGAAAACTTCAAACTTTCTATCTTTATGGAGAACGTGAGTGAAAGTTATGGTGGAACTAACCTTGATAGCTATGGTCTAAAGCTGGGCTTACAACAAAGGTTTCTGTCAAAACTTCTTGATCAACACGGCTTGAGAATAAGCCATTTAGGCGCAATAAAAGAAAGGCTAAAGAACCACAAAGTTCTAGCCATTCTTGATGATGTGGACAACATTGAGCAACTCCAAGCTTTAGCAAAGGAAACTCAATGGTTTGGTAAGAAGAGCAGAATCATAGTGACTACGCGAAACAAACAACTTTTGATTTCACACAATATCAGCCATGTTTACAAGGTGCCTTTTCCATCAAGAGAAGAAGCTCTTGCTATATTCTGCCAACACGCCTTCAGAGAATGCTCTCCCTCGGATGATTTTAAGGATATTTCAATTGAATTTGCAACTCTTGCTGGTCATCTTCCGCTAGTTCTACGCGTTCTTGGTTCATTTATGAGAGGAAAAAGTAAGGATGAGTGGGAAGTTTCTCTGCCTACTCTAAAAACTAGACTCAATGGAGAGATCGAGAAACTATTAAAAGTCGGGTACGAGGGCTTACACAAAGATGACAAAGCTCTATTTCTTCACATTGCATGTCTTTTTAACGGTCATCATGAAACCTATGTGAAGCAGATGGTGGTAGCTAATAGTGACTTGGATGTTAGCTTTGGACTTAAAGTCTTGGCGGATCGGTCTCTCATACAAATATATGTGGATGGTAGAGTGGTGATGCACTCCTTGCTACGTCAGTTGGGCACAGAAGTTGTTCGGGAGCAATCTGTGAACGAGCCAGGAAAACGTCAATTCTTGATGAGTGCTAGAGAAATTTGTGGCGTTCTTTCGAATAATACTGTAAGTTTAATCCATCTTTCTTACATCACGAAAATTAATATTTATGATGAATGCTTGAAATTTTTTGTAGTCTGAGCCCAAGTTATTATATACTCCCTCCGTTTTTTTTAATATAAGTCGTTTTAGAGAAATTTTTATGTTCCAAATTATACGACGTTTTCGGTTTTCTATATAAAATTTATTAACACTTAATGTTATATGACCAATGATAATATACCTTCTATTTTATTATTGGTTAATTTGTGGTTAGGTAAATAATTAATGATGTTTTTGTTTAGAAAATATAAAAATTAATAATTTCTTAATCTATGTGCATAATTCTAAAACGACTTATATTAAAAAACGGAAGAAGTATATATAGTATTAAAAAACTATATTTTTCTTTAATTTGCAGGGCACGGATTGTGTATTAGGTTTGTCCGTAGATATGTGTGACCTCAACGAAGAATTTTATATAAGTGAGAATGCATTTGAAAATATGAGGAATCTTTTATATATAAGAATCTACAGGAGTAATGATCCAAATACAAATAAAATGAAGTTACAAGAAGAAGGTCTAAGTTATCTGCCACAACTAAGGCTATTGCAATGGGAGGCGTATCCGCACATGTTCTTGCCTTCTCATTTCCGAACGGAATGTCTCGTGGAACTCAACATGTCTCATAGCAAGCTTAAGACGTTATGGGGAGACAATGCTCAGGTTATATAAACAACTGTTACTAATTTTAATTTCATAGTTTTTTTTCTTCATGTTTTTCATTTCCAGTATATTTTTGCACACACATAAACCAAAACTTGAAATCTATCCAAATAGGTCATCAACAAGTGGTGAGTTCTAGAAACATATAGACTAACGTTGTGAGGTTTTTTAGCCCTAGCGTAGTTCAATTCCTGGCTTGGGAGGGTGAAAAATATTTTTCTAGGGAGAGGTGTATGGAGTTCGGGCCAGAACACTTTGATTAAATTCAAAAAAAAAAAAATTGAAAGCTAAAATACTCATAATCATAGAAAATAGTAACAAATTACTTCAGATTGTTCCTACGGCTATATTTTCGGTGTGTTATGTTTTAAGTGCGTATATACATAGTCAAAAGAGAAGCATATCAATCTATCTCAAAGTTTTCGAAGATTAAGGGTATATATTACTAATCATATTTATAGTTCTAAGATCTATGTATGTGAAAGCTCATTTGGAGTTTCCCTTTCCATATCGGTGTGTATACCATGTTTTGTTATAAACGAATGAAGTTTTGGGCTTTCCCTATTAATAATTATTGTTTTAACATATCTGTATAGATTCAGGTGATTTGATAGTCATTCACCAACATTTTGATCTGACTTAATCGTTATGTTTGTGTGCAGCCGCTTAGAAACCTCAAGATTATGAATTTGAGCAACTCTCCGAATCTTGAAAGCTTTCCAAATCTTTTGGAAGCAACAAAGCTGGAGAGATTGGATTTGAGTTGGTGTGAGTCTTTGGTGGAGCTTCCTTCTTCTATACAGAACCTTCATAAGCTCAGCTTGTTAGAGATGTCTTGTTGCACAAGTCTAGAGATCATACCAACCAACATAAACTTAGCTACTCTATCTCGCCTCCACTTTAGAAATTGCCCTCGACTGAAAACATTTCCAGAGATTTCAACAAATATAAATTATCTGAAAATAAGAGGCACCGCGATCACTGAGGTTCCTCCATCAGTCAAGTCCTGGCGTAGAATTAAAGAAATTTGCATGGAAAGTGCTGAGGTGAGGATATTAATTAATCTTCCTTATATTTTGGACACTCTATGTTTGAGGGGTAATACTAAACTGGTGGCTATCACAAACTACCTCATAAGGCTACGTCGCCTGCGCATGATCGACATCTCTTTTTGCGTCAGTCTCGTGTATCTACCGAAGCTTCCGTACTCAGTACGCTATTTAACAGCTTTAAACTGTGAGTCCCTTCGAAGGTTACATGGCCCTTTTCGTAACCCAAGCATCCGCCTCAAGTTCACTAATTGCTTGAAGTTAGATCATAACGCACAAGAAATGATCCACCAATCTGTTTTTGATGTTGTTATCTTACCTGGCGGACAAGTGCCCGCATACTTCACTCACCGATATAATGGTAACAGTGGTTTTTATCATTTCACGTTCGATGGATCTGTCAGCTTCTATAGCTTTAAGGTATGTCTAGTGCTAGCAGCGGGTACAAGATTCGAAAGTTGTCAGACATCTTTCTACACAAGCTTTCGTGGCAATCCGATAAAGAAGTATTACACATATATATTGAATCAGCCCCAGCTTAAAGTGGATCATATATGCATGTTTGAGTGTGTTTTGCCACCTGACTACGATGGTCCGCCGTATTTGGGAACTCGTCCTAGTACGACCAAATTGTTCAAGTTTGACTTCAATTGTAATTATGGCTGCAAAGTTCTGGAGTGTGGTCTACTATTCTTGGAAGCTCGTAAATCTTTGATCGCTGCAAAAAGAGCCGAGTCTAGTTCCACATGTCCAAGGCCTGCTAAAAGATCCAAGGCACAAGTGTGATTGTGTGAAGCTTATAGATTGTTCATTTCATATGCTTTTAAGACAGGCACAAGTTTACAAATATATTATAGACAGTCTTACAAGTTTTAATCTGGGTTTTAATATACTCTTTGTTGTGCTCTACGTAGTAGGTAGTAGGACCGGAGGAAACCATAATTTTTTCTTTTAAGGTCATCTGTGTCCTTTAATCTAATTATTATAAAACCGAAAATTTAAAAATTCTTATCTTATCTTATTAAATAAAGTTGAGTTTCCTCTCTTCTCCTGCGTTCACGGTAAAGCACTTTCGATTTTCTCTTATGCCGGATCTCTTGATCTATTTATTGAACTGGGCTTTTATTACTTTGTAAATAAAGCCCAAACCTGGAACCCAATTTTTATCACATCTGTTAGAAACCCACATGGAGTTAGGTTTTCCTCTTCCACTTTCCTTTTGTTCCGATCTACATAACGTCTACAAATCTTTTCCTAAATCTGAAATCGTCTTCAAACTCATACAAACCCATCGACATGGCGACTTCTCGAGTTCGAGAACAACAAGCGACTGATTGGACGTGCAGAATAGGAAGAGGAAGATCCACGTGCCGAATAGTCACATGAGAACGAGGAGAGATAAATGATGGGAGAGGAGCCAGAGCGCGAGCACAAGGGAGACGATCGTCACGTAGTTCACTTTGAAATAAGGGAGATCCCTCCGGATCCGATAATACGCATCAGTAAGAGATTTCGGCCCTGAAATTGCGCTCCAATCAACGAGCTCCAGCCACTGCCGTTGCTGCGATATGCTTTGGCGGATCAAAGCCGAGAGGCAAGAAAGGAAGTGCAGAACGCCGGTGTAGGAGACGGGTTATGGTTTACGCTATGGTGAATCGATCTCTCTCTCTGAAGCTACCCGTCCGTTTACATGTTAACGTCATGATCTGGTGTAAACAGCCTCACCAAAAAATCTCTACCATCCACGTGGACATAGAAAGCAATTCAGAACATTAATGTTTGAGGAACGTAATCTATAAAAGGACAGAGTTTGTAACACCCGTATGTAAGTTCCTGGACACGTACTTTGTTTATTGATGTTCTATATTAGTTTGGTTGACACTACCATAATCTTTTTATCCAGGTTTTAAAGAACCACATGGTATATTTTTGAACTTATTGTCTTACTGGTGACTGAGAATCGGTTTCAGTCCTTAGTTGTTTATATTTGCTTGATATGCAGGATGGATCCTATTCTAGAGGTCCAGTTGGAATCAATGTTGGGGGAGATGAGTGAATCGGGGCTTATAAGATTCTGAGAGCAGTCCACACTATACTATTCGCCAATGGTGGTGCAGATATACATATAATGAGAGTTGGTGTTTATGAAGAACAGTGGGTTAGTCCTTAAAAAATTATGAAGACCAAAGGTAACAACTATCTGTGATTTTTTCATATTTTCTGTTATGTCATTGTTCTCAGTAACAACAACGCACCACTGGAGTTAAAACCTTTCCTCACAAAGGAAACACACGCAACCAGCAGAGCTAACAGGATCATGGAAAGTATTTGAAGTGAGTGCAACTTCAATCTATGGAGACGAATATCAAATGGAGCTGTCAGGTTAAAGTAGCAAATCCACCTCCATATGTGTATCTGTGCACAGAAGCTTTAAAGAGAAGAAACTTACTGAAAAGTTCAGTTCCGTTTGGAGATTAAGAGATGATAGATATGATAGATATGAAGATGTTTCTGTGATGTGGCTTCCATGCGATGTGACTGCTTACGTGGATGTGAATAAAGATGGAGTTGCTTAAGAGAAAATCAACCTCTATGGTATGCTTTTATCGTTCTTTAACATAGTTATTTATGGCTTTCGTATGGTCAGTCAATCGGTATTTCTATTCACCATGCAGGAACATGGTGGTCCAGAGTGAATCAGTCGACGAAGGAGAAGAAGAGAACATCTTCAGGATGTGAAAGAGGAAGATGATATTGATACCATTAAAGAAGCAGAGAATGAAAGGAATGATGTTGAAGCTAATCATGAAGGTGATTAGTGAAGCTACGCTTACAACAATAATTACATGTGCACTTCTAACTAGGATAGCAACCTTCTTCATATTATAGTCTTGATTGTAACTTAATCCTTCATCTCAAACTAAACTGTAACTATACCCGTGGGAGTTGGTGGTTCCTCATTCAATGATTTATCTTTAACTGATTTCCTTGATAAATTTATGGAGAAGAAACCAAAGCAAAACACTTGGCATAGTGGCTCCCAAATCGAACCTTCCAAGAAGGATGACTACGTCAACGGTGTCCTTGCTTTCACACGTACCATTGGGGACTGTGAACTGAAGACTGCTGACTCCTTTCACTGCCCTCCTCTTCACCTCTGATCTCAGACCAAAGATCAACATATTACTCTAACAAAGGATGTTGAGTTCTTGATTTTGGCATGTGATGGTATATGGGATTTGTTTTCAAGCCAGAATTCAGTAAGGTAAGGCAAGAACTGAGGAGGCCGCAAGGGAGAATGTTAACTCGGGTTGCACAGTACAAGCCTCTCATGTTTATTAAAGCCTTACTTTCATAAAAAGAAATACAGAAAGAGCTACATCTCATGTGAATTTTGGTGACGAGGTATAAAACTTACTTTTCATTAAAAAACAACCCCGAGGGCAGTACAAGCCAAGGAAAACCTCCCAAAAATTTATGATAAGCAGAAGTAATGTCTATTGTGGCTGCAGGAGATCGCAGGTGAGTATTAGTGTTGTACTAACTCCCCCACAAAGTTCTGCAAATGTATCACCTCACGAGTATGTTCCAGTCCATGGTTCATTATCAAAACCTCATACGCATGAGACAGGAAACATTATAGCAACTTCCGATAGTGCAGCTGAATTGAGAAAAGGAAATATAAAACACTTAATTTACCGTTTAATAATCCAAACGGCTCTCTGTTACATTGAACAAGTTTAAGTTTATATTGTTTTACATTCCAAATGGCATTAACACTGAAATCAAAACAAAGTGATACATTAACACTGAAATCATGGATATTGGTCAAAGAAGTGTATAGACTTTTGCCACTAGCTAAAATTTGGAAAAAATAATAATTTGTACATGAAAGTCAAGCCTGTTCTAGTGATTTTTCTTTTTTCGCATTCGCCTTTTCTAATGATGTATTTGTAGATTTATTCAAACTCAAGCCTCTCTGAGAAGAACATGAAAATACTATCATCATCGTTTTAGTTTTAGTAGAGCTTTTTTGACTTTTTACTACTGTCAGCAAAATAAAATAAATAACATAATCCTTTTAATGATTTTATATATCAAATTGAAAAAATAGAAAGAGATACATAAACATATAAAAATAATACAAGTATTAACAAAAACTGGTATTACAATAATAGACTTCTATATCATTTGAATATAGAAAATGACAACATAAATAAGGAAATGAAGAATTCAAACTGTCAAGGCTTTTGTAATTTTACCAAAAAGACTTTTTAGTTTTATCAAAATCCCAAAAGTGTGTAAACTATTAACACTTTTATATTTGTCCATATATCCTTCAAAATATTGGTTGAATTATTTAAACATGAAGATGAATCATTAATTATTAGTTATCTAATTAATAATATAGAAAAGGAAAATAATTAATCAATACGCAGCCATTAAAAATATATCTTTAGACTAATAATTGGAAACAAAATATAAAACTTCATCTAACAGATTTTTTTTTTTAAAATTGTAAAACTTTCTAAAATTTTTGTCAAAATAAAATTAAAATCAATATTAAATCATTAGAAAAAAAATAAAATATTTTGTGGAAATTGAATCTAACAAGCTTGTTAGGCAGAAGATCACAGAATCTAAGACACCCTACCATCCTATGATCGATGATGATGGTTTGTCTACTTCTCTTTCTTTGCTTTCTGTTTGTATATATGTGTGCACAGTTTGTGAACTATGCTATTTTTTTGAGTATCCATATGCTTATGCCAAATTTGCGTATTTATGTGTAAGTGAAAATTATATGAATCTAGGAAGCTAAACAGTTACTACTCTTTTCTGGAGGAAACTTGTGCTTGCTTTTGGTTTGTTGATTTCAAAATTTGTCATTCTAGTTGTATGATTAACTTGAGATAGTTCTGATAGTTTTAAATCCGCAAAACATAATTTAAACTTTGTCTTCTCTCTTTGTTGGTGTTTCCTAATTGATTGTGTCAGGTTCTCTGTCTCCTAGAGGAAGATCGTTTGACGAATGCGTTGATGATATGCAATGTGCTGAAAATAAGAGTATCAGATTTTAATATTATTACAATAACTAATTTTCTGACCAAAATAAGTTAACATATCCACCTCCAAACTAAATCAATTGAAAGTAAACTGTAATGTGATAATATTATAAAAAAAGTTATATTTTGAAGTAATATATAAATAATACAAATAATGTCATAAATAATAATTAGTATATATTATGTAACATCAAATGATGTTTTTCTAACCATCCACACCTGTGTCTTTTGCACAAAAACAGAAACATATGGTGATGAGATCAAACACATGAAAGACAATATTAATCTGTTATCTAACAAATAAAAATGTTAGTGCTCTTTTCAACCCAAACAAACAAAATTTAATAAAATTACAATATGGTTTATAATAAAAAGATTCTATTTTTTTTAATATTAATAAAATTTCAAATGTTTTATAAAATTAAATATATTTTTATATAACATAGTTTTAATATAAATTCACCCGCCCGTAGGACGGGCTAACCCCTAGTATGTTATATGGATGATGTTATTCCACTATACAAAGTTATGATTGGTTAGCATTTTAAAGTGTGAAAATTTTATTATTCTCACGTAAACAGTTACACTAAATAGTTTTTTTTAATTAGCACCAGTGTTTTTAAAACCGGACCGGAAGCTGAACCGGAAATATTTTGGGTCACGGTTCAATATGGTTCGACCGGGTCAAATCTGGTTCAATAATATGTTTAATTTTTTTTTAGTATTTAAATATAAAAGTAATATTAGTAAACATGATGCATAGTTAAAATATTAATTAATTTTGACCATAAAATATTATAATATAAATTAGTTTCTTATTTATATGGATGCTTTATAGATTTTTGATAGTTTTAGTGGTTTTTATTGGTTTAATAAATTTGAAATATAATCCGGCTATGTGGCCGGTTCTTGGTCGAACCAATTACTAGACCAACCCGGCTATATAACCGGTTCATGGTCGAACCCGGTCCAACCATCGGGTCGGTCCGGTTTTAAAAACACTGACTAGCACTATTTTTATTTATTCAGTTACTGTTTAAACAAAGAAAACATACACTTTTTATCACTTTAGATTAAATGAAAGTAACTCCATTTCTTTATTTTCTATTTTTTGCACTATTTTTTCTTCTCATTTCAGATTTTAATATTTTCTCATTTACTCTGGAAATTACAAATCACGACAAAAGATTTTTTTTTTTTAAACGTTGATGTATTATGATATTACAATTATGAGAAAGATTATATAGACGATTCGATAACCGACGATACTACCTGTTTTATGAAGATCTACGCCTAACTGCATCACCCGAGCCGTCTTATGAAGATCTACGTTTGGCCGGATTACTTGCATCATGTTGAAGATCTCTTGTAAGCTTTTTTTCTGTCGTATGCATAATTATTTAATAAATCGGTTTCTCCGGAAATTGAAACTTGAATCTCATGTATTGTGCAATCTGCAAGAAATTGCATAGTCCGAGATTCGAACTTCCAGAGGTTAGAATCCTTTAAAGTTTAAACCTTTAAGATAATATGGTGTTTCCCCAACGACAAAAGATTTATTTTCACATAATATTAGTGTATTATAGACAGTATAATCAAATATGGGCCACTAACACAGAAAAACAAAAGTTGTTCCATCATTTCATCTTTTGACAAAATGTCAAATATCTCAACGGTAATTAAAATATCCTCTCTATTTCTTTCTCTCTCTGCCTTCCATTACTATTATCATCCACTTGCTGAGATTCCCCACTAGAAAGAAAGAAGCATACGATTCTCTCCTATCATCTTCTCCTTCGATTCCCTCCAAACATGGAAGCCCTGATTCACCACTTCACTCTCCTCTCCGACCAAGCCCTTGTCGACAAAACATTCGACCCTGCCACGATCGAAGACCTCATGCGCCTCTTCGAAGTCGATTCCTACAAGGCTTGGGCAGCTCTCGAAGCCGAGCAACAACAACAGCTAGAAGCCGCTGAAGAATCGATCCGTGAAGCCGAAGCTGAACTCGATCGGTAAGTTTCATCTTTTAGCTTTTTCAAATATCTCAGATCTGAAATTTTGCGAGTGTGATAATAGGGATATGGAGTGGGGGATGGAGGAGTACAGGCGGACGCTGGAGGAGATGGAGAGGATGGAGGCGGCGGAGCTTAAGGAGCTTGAGGAGAAGGCGGAGACTGCTCGGAGAACGGGGAATTTATTGGAGAAAGCTGCTACCATCGCCGCGAAAAGGCATATTGCGGCGGCGATGGGATCAGCTGCTGCCTCGATGAGATCTGCTTGGAAGACTGCATCTGGGAACAAAGTTCATCCTTCTTGATCGGAGAATATGTTCGGTGGGTAGTGATTGTGATACATGATAATTATTAACGATGATAATCAATGCATGGTCCATGTATTAGGACTGTTAGGTGATGCGTTATGTCGATGGTGCCAAATTGGACTATACTTTATTATATAATTATTTCCTTTTATAAACTTATCCGAAGAGCTCTATTTTCAATATGAAAAATTAGAGGATGTTACTGAGAGATTGATTTTCATAGTACATTTTTTTTTTGTCAATCTGTTGTTTCCATTTCATATCACCAAAGGTATATATATAAGTCATCTTACATATTGACAACAATCAGTTCTAGGAAGACCAGTGAGAAAACTACCCCAACCCAGGATTTAACAACCAACGCATTACCATCAAAACAAATAACACGGCGACCAATGAAACCAAAAACCAATCCTGCACTACTTAGCAAAACTGCAGCCATCACCTGCAACCATAAAGAGGGAGACACTTCCCCATCTTCAAAAAAGCCATTTAACCAACCTGGACCTCCACCAGCCACATAAGACTCTGATATTGATGTTGTTTGGTGACACTTTGAGCAATGAGATCGGCCACTCTATTGATTACGTTGTCCTCTTTCTCTACTCTCTACTCCATTCCATCCCTTGTAATGCTTCCCGGACCTCTGAAGCTACAAATCTGAACAAGGGCCACCTGGTTTAGGCGAGTGACCAATCTAACAGTACACTCATCATTTAAAACAAAGATTATCCAATTAAGCTTATGATAGATTACACTCTTCACTGCCCATAAACGCTTGGACCTTGGCTTCATGTTTCGATGTTATCTTTGAGAAAAGACTTTACCATCATGGTCCCTCACACCCATGCTCCACCTGCCACTTTATATAGTGAAGACCACGAATTTCCGATGAATTTTGGACGAACTACCAAAAATTAAAAAATATTTATTAAATCTTTTGGGAACTCATCTAAAAGTATTTCTTTAAATTTGTCGGGGATTTGTTAGGAATTTTTGAGGATTTCCAACAGATATAACAAAAATAAATATTAGTTTAAATCCATCGTATATTTCCCACGGATTCCCAACATATTATAAAAACTGGATCTTTTTAAAATCCATTGAAAACTTTTGGTAAACACTATTTCGTCCTTATTTAGTCGGGAATCCATCGGAAATTCTAACTAGATATGGTTCCTTTGAATTTTTTTTATTTCAGCTTACAATAATACAATTTCCCACGTACACAGCACATGCCACATTTTGCTTTTGTTAGAATCATGTTTTGGTTTGATTTCATTAATTTTAAACTGATTTGGTTGTAACAATAAATTAATGTTACAAATGGTTTACTAAGGCAATAAAAAGGAGAGTCATCATCATATTCGTTCTTAACAAAAAAAAAAAGACATGTCTTATAAAAAATATGACATGCCATCACTTAATTGTGACATGTAATTTTTTTTAATAAAGATTCATATTTTTGGCATGATTATTGAAATATGATAATGAATAATAAACTTCTATATCACACTAAAGTAAATTTTATTTATATTTTTTTTTGGCAACATTTTAAAATATGTTAATAACTAATAACTTACATATCACCGTTAAAGTAAATTATATATCATATTTTGGTATATATAAACATCAAAATTAATTGTAAAAAATAAAAAAAAACTAAAATAATAATAATCAAATAATTTTTTATTGATCAGTAAATAATTAAAAAAGATGACAAGTCTTATGATAAGTGTGACATGACATCACTTAGTTGGTGACATGTATAGTTTTCTTAATAAATACTCATATTATTGGTATGATTTTTGAAATATGGTAATGAATAATAACTTATATATCACACTAAATTTAATTTTATTTATAAAAATTTATTTTGTTGGAAAGATTTTCAAAATATGTTAATGACTAATTACTTGCATATCCCGTTAAAGTAAAATATATATATAATATATATTTATTCAAACTCGGGTCAGGCAGTGTGGTACGCTTTCGGGGTAGTCCACTCTGTAGCACTAAGTGTGTTTCTCCCGGGGCCGACCGGATCAGCCGATAGGGTTTATCAAAAAAAAAAAAAATATATATATATATATATATATCATATTCTGGTAATATATTGTAAATGTATCTTACGAAATACAAAATTAAAGTAATAATATTCAAATAATTTTTATTGATATCTAAATAATTGAAATTTTATTTAAATTTATCGTCTCATTAAGTTAATTACCACACTGAATTTTAAATTTTATGAGTTAAGCGTATTTTTACTAAAATAAAAAAAGTCCAAATTTTATTAGAATGTATCTATTTAAATATAAATATTTAAAACTATGAGATAAGATATATATATATATATATATATATAAATATTTAATTTTTTATTTCTTAAGATACACTTACAATTAACTAATTAATTATTTTAATAAAATTTAATTTTATTTCTATTGAAGATTACATAGAATAAAATTAAAATAGTTTAACACAAAAAGAAACAAGACTATATACAGTTACATTATGATTTTATTTTCCAAACTGATGAATTTAAAATATAAAATAATAATATCAAAATTTAAACTAAAATTATCTTTTAAAATAAAATAATATCCCCTATATATTAAAGGAGAAAAATTATAATAAATGTATTCACACTATAATAGATATATGGTAGCCATACAACGATTTGAGAATGAGCACGCTGACGTGTCACATGTAGAGATCTTCTCAGCCAAACTCTACATAAATATGTTCACACTATGTACTTTACGTTTTGTTTTTAAATATAAAACTTACATGTAAGGTTCTAATAAAACTCACACTATCCAGATTTTTTTATTCGAATCAAAACAGATAACGAATCGAAAGTCAAATTATACATATATTATTTTTATTATTTACGGATAGGACGGGCAAAATATTCGTAAATATTTTATTTGATTCGTTATATGTTTTGATTCGAACCGAAAAATCTGGATATCCATAATACTACGAATAAAATCAAATACTAAAATGCAATATTTGTAAAAACGAAGCAAATCATAAATACTAATATTTTTAGAAACGGATATCCGACTCAATCCTTTATATGCATATATATACATATATTTAAAGAATTATATATATAAGATATATATATTATAGTTTATATAAAATTTTCAATATTTTTATGTATTAAATTTATTATATTAGGTACTAAAATTTAAAAATATAAATAATAATTTACTTTTATAATGAAATATTATTATTTTATATTATTTTTAGATTTTTCATTTATTTTTCATTTTTTTAATTTTGTTTACGGATCAAATCGGATATCCGCGAAAAATTCTATAAAAAATCGGATATCCAAGACATCAAATATTCGGGTGGTTAAAGATCGAATCGACACTAATACCTCTAAATACCCGGATATTCGAACTGTGCTTACCCCTATTTACAGATACAATTTGATTTTCTTTATATGAAAGAAAGTTCACTAATGTCTAAGATTATTTTATTTTTAATTAATTGTATTTTAAGAAATTTATATTTCACGTATTATTTTGAATAAAAATGTTATTTACTATCGATTAACAATATCTTTATATATTTACCAACCACTTTTATATAATTTACATACACGTACATGTGGATATTGATGTGAGCACCTATATAACTAAAGATTCACCACATATGAAGTATCTAATTCTCTTAGAAGTTGAAATATTATTTATTAATGTTTCTTTCACTATCAACCAAATTGTAGTGAAATGATTTGTCTTAATAATTTTACTTTCCTTTTATTTAACTATTATATGTTTATAAAGTATAATATGAAACCATTGGTTCGACATTAAGACTATCTAAAATTCATATAATTTGAAATCAAACAAATAATAATATTTTTTTATTATCACCGAAAAATTAAAAACATCAACAATTTGAACCGAATAAACCAAAATAAATATTGATTTAGAATTATACCTATATTTTTGGAGATTAAAAAGAAAAAAACAACCTAAAATCAGACCGATATCCAGATTAAACAAATTTAATATCTCTTTATTAAAAATAACAAAAATAATAATCAGATTCTGCGCATGGCGCATGTTATTACCTAGTTATATTTAAATGGGCAGTCTTTTTGACACCATTTGAAACATATATTGAATTGATCTTTGTCAGTTTCAGTGATTGATTACAAACTGTCAATACATTTGTACATGAGTTAATAAATTGAAATGACACGATACTTCGTCTTAAATATTGTTCTTACTATTCCAAGTATATACGTCAAGATGTAGACAATATTGATATATGATTTTCTCGGGACAAAATTTTGAATGTAGGCGGGGATAAAATGAGGTACACAAACAAACAAAAAGTCAAATATTCAGAATGAAGCAAGAAAATTCAAACCACATGAGCTTACACTTCGGGGCAAGCATTGATATGCTTCGCCCTTGATGTTTTATATGGAAGCAAAAGAAAGTTGAACATACATATGTTCAAAAAAAAGAAAGTTGAACATACACATACACATATGTAATCTCCTCACACCAAATGAATACAAAAGTTACACAATTACACTTGGTAATTGTATGAGGCTATTTCAAACACGTTCTTTGTAGCAATGACAGTGTTTGTCTGGTCCCTCAATAACTTCTTTACAGACTGCCTCCCTCCCGTATTTGGCTACGCAACAGTGACAGCAATCGTTATTTGAACCTGTAACGGCTCCGGCCCGCCACTACAAGAAAACAGCGGCATACCAAGGGAAAAAATCGTCCGTATGTCGTCGGAATAACGTTATTCCGACGACATACCGACGAAACAAGTCCTCGGAAATAACTCATCGGAAATTTATTTTTCCTCGGAAATCCCTCGGAAATTTCCGACGGAATTCCGAGGAAACTCCGAGGACCACCAGTTCGTCGGAAAGGTCCTCGGAATATACCGAGGGAGAACTTCCTCGAGATATTTCGATGGACTTTCCGATGGTTCAATCCTCGGAAGTTCCGACGAAAGGTTCCTCGGAATTTTCATCGGGAATTTCCGAGGAACGGAGCCCTCGGAAAATTCCGAGGAAGGAGTACCTCGATATATTATTCCAAGGAATTGTTCGTCGGAAATTTCTGAGGGTTCATTTCCTCGGAATTTCCAAAAAAAATATTTTTTTTTTAAAAAGTAAAATTTTTGAAATTTAAATTCGAAAAATATAAAATTAAAATTGAAAACATATTAGATAATATTCAAAGTTGTACAAATAAAAATAAAACATTCCGAGTTTTTGAAAAAAAAAAAACTACGGGTCTCGGGAACACCTCGTTCGGGTACATCTTCTTCATCATCTCCATCATTTGATGGTTCAGCCTCTTCTGTGCCTCATAGCCCGTCTGTTGAACCGCCATCTGGGTCTCCAACAAAGATATGCAATCATCTTTGTCCTTCAACTGAGCCGTAAGTACTTCTGGATCAACAAAGGGCGGTGGTGCAGAA
>NC_027756.1:14209113-14209222 GCF_000695525.1 Brassica oleracea var. oleracea | reverse complement strand
AATTTAAAAAAAAAAGAACTTACCGATTCAACGATTTCGTTGATTTGAACCCGAGACAAGTTGGTCGAAGCCGTCGAATCGTCATCCTCGGTTTGAAGCTGAGACACTT
>NC_027756.1:14207894-14208883 GCF_000695525.1 Brassica oleracea var. oleracea | reverse complement strand
GAAGAAGTTTCTTTCGTCTCTTCCTTATCCCAATGCACACACAACTCATTCCAGACCGTGTTGTTCATCAACTTTGGGACCTTTTAATAAAAGAAAAGAGAAAATAGTTAAATAAATTAAAAAATTGTTTAATAAATTAAAAAATACCTTGTTGATTTTCGCTTCTTCTTCCACTCGTGGATCTGCTTCCCATAGTTGTTCATAACTGTATGGACGAAGTGGTGATAGATAAAGAGCGTCTCATCGGAATTCCAGTTGAATTCTTGCTGAAAAAAAGCATCTGCTTCACATAGTTGTCCATAACTTTATGGACGAAGTGGTGATAGATAAAGAGCGTATCATCGGAATTCCAGTTGAATTCTTGCTGAAAAAAACACAATTAATAGAAAAATTATATTAAAGATTAAAAATATAAATAAAAAATTAGAATACTTACCGCAAACTGACGAAACCACAGATGCTGCTTGTCGGTAGGGAAGTCAGTGAAAGTCGGATGTCCCTTGTCGAGGGCCGAGTACATCATACGGTTGATCCATGCGCTGATCCCGTTCCCGGATCGGTTGAACCTAATAAAAAGAATAAATTATTAATAATGAATTAAATTTTAATGAAAAAAATACGTTCAATTACCATATTTGACCCCGCCCATATGGATACGGAGTGAGATAGGGAAGATGGTCACGACTAGGCTGTCGAACCAACTCCGCAACACTAATCACTCCCGGAGGATCCGGAGGAGCAGAAGCGGGTGCAGCAGCGGGAGCGGGTGCAGCAGCGGGAGCGGGTGCAGCAGCGGGAGCGGGTGCAGCAGCGGGAGCGGGTGCAGCAGCGGGAGCGGGTGCAGCAGCGGGAGCGGGTGCAGCAGCGGGAGCGGGTGCAGACAGAATCCTGAATCTGGCTGGAATCCCGAGACTGACTCCCCGTACCACCACGACCACGACGCTGTCGAGGCCGGGTCTGATCATCATGAGACCTGTAAATTAAAAAAA
>NC_027756.1:14207534-14207839 GCF_000695525.1 Brassica oleracea var. oleracea | reverse complement strand
ACAAAAATATAAATAGTTTAATAATTACAAAAAATAGTTTTAGTAAATAAAAAATAGTTTAATAATTACAAAAAATAGTTTTAATAATATTAAAAATGGTTAATAAATATAGAAATTTATATTATATATATATATTTAAAAAAAAAAAATCTCAAATAATAGTTTTTAATCACAAAAAAAGTTTTATAGATATTAAAAATGTTTAATAAATATATAAATGATTTTATAATGCAAAAAATAGATTTTATATACAAAAAACGTTTTCATATTATATATACATAATTATCAATTAGATTTTTATAACC
>NC_027756.1:14199923-14206468 GCF_000695525.1 Brassica oleracea var. oleracea | reverse complement strand
CTCGGAATTTTTAAAATCCCCCAACGGCTCTCCAACAGCTCTCTAACGGCTATAATATATTCTCGGAATTCATCGGTTTTTTCCGAGGAATACATTTTTTCTCGGTATTCCATAAGAATATTCCGACGGATTGATATCTCCTCGGAATTCCGTCGGTATATTCCGAGGAAATTTCGAGGAAACCAAATTTTGTGTTTCTTCGGAATATCCTCGGAAATTCCTCGGGATATTCCGAGGATTTCATTTCCCGTCGGAATGTTAGTCAGAATATTGTTGTTTTCTTGTAGTGCGCACTCCTCGGAGAATGTAGCATTTTTGCATCCCTGTGGAAGGCATCTGGCCTTGATGTTCATAGCCTCAATTTTTAGGATTTCCTCATGTTGACATATTCATCAAGATTATCTAAACAAAGTATTTAAAAGACAACTTCAAAGCATAATAGAGAACTTCATCAAAGTTATACCGGTTGAAGCCATCAAGAGGACGAGCAATAGAACAGTAAAGGTGATGGAGCTAAGGTTCTTCGCTATTTCTTTTCTCTTTCTTAAACTCAATCCGGAGAGAAAGAAATTGTAGAAGGCATGGAGATAAGCAGCCTTCCACACACTTTGTTAACTAAAATCATGGACAAGAATGTGAGAAACAGGTTGTCCACCATTCGGCGCCAAGGTGATCAGAAGATGGAGAAGGGGTTACAATCGTGGTTTGGCACTAGAAAGAATGTTTTGCAAATGTAGGTCAATTATTACCATTTAGTCTCATGTTGCATTTCATGTAAAAACGTTTTTTTGGATGAATACAATTTAGCATTTATTCAAAAAAAAAAAAAAATCTTGTTTTTGTTTTTCTTGTCAGTAAACTTAGTTTTTGTGAGACATATCCATATGGTGATCTATTTATAGTCAAAATTTCGTTAGTTTGTATAATTGTTTATTATCTCTGCTTTTATGTCTGGGTTACCCAAGTTCATAATGTCTACACAATTGTGTATTGCCGTATGTTTTATTTAAGTTTTGTTTTCCAAGTCAATTGTTTTTTTAATCATCCTCTTACCTTAGATAACTAAAAAAAGATATTTAACCAAAGGAAGGTTGTCGTTGTCTTTATTGTTTAAAATCATTTTATATATCCGTATTTTCTTAATTTTAAAATAATCACTGTTAAATCTGTCGAAATGATGTAACTTTGATTAAATGCCACTATCTTAATTATATGGATCGTGGTCTCAACAACTGTTGCCATGAAATTCTCTTACAGTTAGTATGAAAGCATCCGGATGTCTTCATCCGCATGTAATTGAACGCTTGATAGTACATGTTGTTTCATGTTTAGTCTTCCTAATGGCTGCGAGTTGACTAGCTTTTATTGTCTCTTTCATGTCACGTGCAAAAGAGAGAAATTAGTACGAATTATATAAAAATGTTATCGTGAGAACTATTCCCTTTTATGAGTTCTCAAAGCTCTCAGAAGTAGGAAACTACGAATGACCTTGTAATAATTAAGGAGTAATTCTTGTGTTCACCCTGGGAGAACTTATAGATTCACCTAGCCAATGATAAATTACCACATCATATTTACTTTTTTGGAAGAAAAAAGGATAAAAACCATAAATAGAATTATCTACAAAATAGAAAAAAGGAACACAATTAAAAAAAAAAAAACAGAAAAAGGACGACAAAGTTAGTTAACGCCGTGGAAGACAATTTTTCTTCTACATCGACTGGAGAGAAAAGCCGTCTTCTTCTTTATCGACACAGAAGAGATGAAGCTGGTTTGGACCAGCCAAATCAAACCATGTTCATCCTTTTCTTCTTCTTCTATTTGAAAATTATGGAATAAGCAAGGAAGAGTTTGTATTATTTTGGTCGATCCTCGCCAATTCAGAAAACCATGGGCATGAACCTTTTACAGGCCCCGTGGCAAAATTAAAAAAAGTGACAATGAAATTAAAATTTTGAAATTGTAGGTACATGGTAAAATAAAATCGTTTTCGTTTGAAAAAATAAGCACAACCATAAAAGTAAAACAGTTTTGCTCTTTTTATAGCTTCTTTTTTCTTGAGAATGAAATCATTTGTTCCTACAAAAACCTTCAAAATATAACATCTTTAGTCTGATATACTTCAAAGTCAAGTTAATTTCTAAAATTTAAGTAAAAAGAAAAGTACGCCTGAATTTAAGAATCAAAAAATGAATTGATGAAGCTGAAAGTGAAATGGATACCAAATAAGAAAACAAAAAAAAAATTCTCAGGCGTTTAGAAAGGAAAAAAATATTTTGCTCTACCAAAAAAAAAATCAGTGATCTCTAAACAAAAAACATGATAGTAAAAAAAAATATTAAAGATCACTTACATAAACTAATCAACAATGCAAGAATCCTTGAAGAATCAACGATTTTGAGAGTATTAAAATTGTATTGTCACTGAAGACGTCTTGATGAAATACACTAATGCCTAAAAAGCTCACATTAGATAACTACTTTTAATGTTGATTATAATATTTTAATATTGATTATAATTTGGTAAAAGTTTAATCAAATTAACATAAATAAGATTTTGTTTCCATAAAGTTAGATTTATAAATTTTGTATTTATTAATTTTGTTTTTCTAAAACATTATATGTATAGTTTACAAAAAATAGAGTTGCACTACTACTTTCAAAAAAAAATTATGGGCCCCTTCAAGCAATGGGCCCTGGACGGGTGCACTGCTGGCCCCTGGTCATCAGCCGGCCCTGACCATGGGCATGATGTTTTTTTCTTAAATAAGATTTTAAATTAAAAACAGAGAAGCTAAGGCTAAGTTATTGTCAAGAGAGAGACTGAGCTTGTTGATCACATGATCCATGACCTTGAGAAGCAGAACTTTGTTTTTTTTTTTTTTTGATAATCCAGGGTTCCCCGTTTCGCGGATCAATCCCTGGGTCCGGTCAGGCAGCGGACCCGCTTCACCCGGGAGGGTATGTCCTGAGCCCGAAGGCCCAGTACCCGCTTTTGTGACATGGAAGAGCAGTTCGCCTCCGGCTGGCGTCGAACCCAGAAGCATGACAATTGGTCCCCAAAGCTCTAACCAGTAGAGCTGACTCATCCCGTCGAGAAGCAGAACTTTGTTACAGAAGTTGAGTACCAAAAAGGTCCAACGACTAAAAATAGAGAAGCTATGATTGAAGTTAAGAAAACCGAAAAATCGGAAGTTGGTGATCAAAGAACTTCTTTGACCAAATTATAATTAATATTACCAAATTAAAAGTATTGTCACTGAAGACACCAAACAGAAAAGAAGAAGCACACAGATGGAGAAATTAACAACTGTAAACGTTGTGAATTCATATGAGGCTGCTTCAGAGTGTGTGCCAGTTAACATCATCAAGAGCGTGGACTTTCCAACACTGCCAAATTACAGCCACAAAGAAAAACCAAAGTGAGGACTCCGTAGCTGAAATAAATTCATATACATGTGAGTAGAGAGATTAAAGATGGACCTTAGAAAGCCAATAAATGCAACACGTCCATGACCCTACGTTGTAACGTCAACCCCATCTCCACCTCCACTAGAATCATGTTTGGTATATCTGGGAGATAGTTACAAAAAATAGAAATAAAAAGTCTAATACTCTGATTCATCTACAAGAAGCACACGTTTTTTATATTGAAAGCAAGGAATTAGAGACTCAGAATATCTCACAAACACAGCCTCGTCTCTTTTCTGTGATTTATTTTTTCTCCAGCCGATGAAGAAGAAAAATTGTCTTCCAAGGAGTTAAATAACTTTGACATCCTTTTTTTTTGAATTCTTTTTTTTTAGATAATTTTATTTATGTGGCAACCTATCATTGGCTAGGTTAACCTATAGGTTCAACTTAGGGGGTTGGACACAAAAATTACTCATAATTAAGAGGAAGTGTATTCATTGACATAAAAGAGTATATACAAAGCGATATGCTGAACCAAAGAGGAACATGAACTAAATAGATAACAACGAATATCTTGTAGTCATTATCTTGAGTATATCGTATCATGTCTATACCCCCTCAAGTTGGCGGTGAAATGTCTTGTATCCACAGCTTGGACTACAAGTAAGTGAAAGTAGAGGAAGTTAACGCCTTGGTTGTTCTTTAGTTAAAATGTGTTAGGTGGTTATGAGCTTGTCGGAACTGCATCTCACACTTGATGACAGTCACTTTCTATATGTTTTGTTCGCTCGTGAAAAACAGGATTTACCGCAATGTATACAACCGACTTACTAAAAGAGCTTCATTGACTGAGGATGATTAATACCAAAAGCTCGAAGCAACTGTTTCATCCATTTGAGTTCTCGTAATGTATAAAACATGGAGCGATATTCTGATTCTGCAGAAGAAACATAGACAATGTCTTGTTTCTTGGTCTTCCAAGAAACAGGAGAATCTCCAAGGATTATATATAAGCACTAAGTGAACGTCGAGTTAATGGACATCATTGCAAGTCAGAATTACAATAAGCTGTTACTTGAAGAGTAGAGTCTGAGCTAAGGAAAACACCTTGCAAAGGTGAGCCTTTAAGATACCTCACAGATCTTGGAGCAGTATCAAAATAATCTTATCGTGGTGCCATTACGAACTGTGAAAGGATTTGGTTCATGAACAACATATCACAGTTCCGTTCTTGCAAAGTTAAGGTAAATAAGACATCCAACTAGTCTCCAATAGGATATCGGACGGGAAGTAATTGCTCATTGCAAGTGCGAGTTTGTGGTTGAGTTCTATTGGAACTGTAGAAGGGTTAGAGCCAAGTAAGCCAGTTTCAGTGATAATTCTGAGGGCATACGTGCATTGAGATAAGAATATTCCTTCTCTACTGCTAACTACCTCAATATCCAAAGAGTATTTCAGTTTACCGTAGTCCTTCTTCGTATGAAAATATTGGTTGAGATAGTTCTTGAATTTCTGAAGGGTAGAAAGATCACTACTCGCAATAATGAAGTTGTGGACATAGACGATGATATGAAAGTTGATGGAGCCACGAATATAGGAGAAGTGAGAGTAGTCTACTTGACTTTAGCAACAGAGTAGGATTTCAAAGCATTGTTAAGTTTAGAGAACCAGTAACGGGAGTTTTCTTAAGATCATATATAGATTTTCTGAGACGACAGACTTTATTGGATCCTTGAAACTCCGGTGGAAGCTTGATGTATACTTCTTCCTCTAAGTTCCTATGGAGAAAAGCATTATGTACATCAATTTGATGTAATTCTTTTTTGACTACACCATTTGATGTACTTCCCCTTGTTTGACAGCAGCAATATCGAGCAGAACACAACAATATATTATTTAAATAATTATCCTACATGTATTTTATTTGGTTACACACTACAAAATTATTTGAATCACTGAAATTTTCAATATCGAGCAGAACACGCACAATATATTATTTTAATAATTACTAGGTGTATTCCTGCACCATGTACAGTAAAAAAAATTAAAATATTTTTTAACAGATAAATATAAATTATATTTTAAAATAAATTTTTATTAATATTGTAAATTTTCTTTTTCGTATCAATATTTTAATATGAATTTGATTTAATTAAACATAAAAATTATATTTAAGAATATGCATGTATATATTTGAAATTATAATCTTAGATATATTTTTTTATCTATTTATTTTAATTAAATATATTAAATAAATTTGTAAAAATTGCATAATTACCAAAAATTAAACAATATTTATAAAATTTGTAGATATATAAGAAAATAATGATTTTACAATTAAATTTTTATAATTTTCTAAAACAATTCTATACATTTTTGAAAATTTTAGTAATAAAATTGTATAATTTAAAAATATATAATTATATTATATTTCGAAATTTATAATATCATATTTGAATATATTTATTTTAATGATGATTTATGAGTTATTCTCATATTCTAAAAAAAAATCCAAAAATAGAAATTGACATTAAATGTAATATAAGAGTTATTACCATATTTTAAAAAGTTTACAAAAACTATAAATTAATATTAAATGCAATTGTCCATGTCATATTAAGCTATAAGACGTGTCATCAATTTCAGTAGCCATGTCATATTTGTTTTGTGAAATTAATTGAAGAAATGACATGTGGCAAAATCAGTTCGCAAATATAGTCTAGGGGATCCTACTATAATGAATGATGTATTTTATTTGGTTACACACTACAAAATTATTTGAATCACTGAAATTTTCATACTGGGTTTTGTTGGTCAAAAATCAACGCATGCAAGTTGGTGATGGTGAAGAACACGTTTTTTTTCTCTTTGGTTTTTTGGTTGGTAAGTTTGGTTGTTACACCAACTCACCACCAACTCACAAATCCCCTCCTATAAATACATGCATGAAGGAGAAGGGGAAATTCATCCCAAACAAGAAAAAACAAGAAAGAAAAGAGAGAGAACGAGAGAAGAGAAGAGAAGAGGAAGAAGAAATTTTTTTTTTTTTTTTCACAAAAAATCTTTTTTAAGAAATTACTCGTAATTTCTGAGTGTATTTGGGATCGGGGTGTGAGTTGTGAGCTTGTAAAA